>NC_134700.1:208209845-208374845 GCF_043290135.1 Rhipicephalus microplus
AGGCACGCCGTACTGGAGGGCTCCTGAAATTTTGACCACCTGGGGATTCTTTTAAATGCACCCAAATGATACTGATGTGACGACATTGCCTAAATTTCAAATCTGAAAATTTATACAGTGCATAAGCCTTGTATAAGATTTTCAAAAAGGCACAAGTTGTGCAATCAGAATAGCTGTTTAGTTGCGTTCCTGATTCGCATTGCCATAGAATATTGCGCTCAACAAAGCAAGCCACTGTTAGTGAAACAAACCGCTCGATATTACGATATGAATCCCAAAGTGAACTGTTCAGTAAAATAGACGAAGTAAATAAATCGTGATGCAAGGAAAACAAAATGTAAGACGTGATCGGTAAAATTTTACAGCGGGCAGCCGTGCATGGAAGCTCAGAAGCTCAAATCTATTACCAGTGCTCCTCTCGAATCATGAAAAGTGCAAATCAGTCGCAAAATATCACGCGCACCAACAGAGTTAATATTACCGTCAGAGATGTGCGCACATATACGAACCAAACCCAAGCAGCGGACTGCTTGGGTTTACAGCGGGCAGCCGTGCATGGAAGCTCAGAAGCTCAAACCCATTACCAGTGCTCCCCTTGAGTCATGAAAAGTGTAAATCAGTCGCAAAATATTACGCGCACCAACAGAGTAAATATTACCGTCAGAGATGTGCGCACATATACGAACCAAACCCAACCAGCGGACCGCACATCGTTTCGAGACGTGCTTGAGTCCCTTTCAGGCGCAGGTCGTTCGGACATTCCAAAACCAAAATCTATCGCTGCTCTAAATGCACAGAAATTGAACGTCAGTGTATCTTCTTTATTCTTGGTCCACTCATCACTGCAGATGCTGCGCGAGGCGTAGCAGCGGCGTATGTGATCGGGCATGTAATGAAACGTGAAAATATGAAAACTAAAGTAACGCCGCGTGATTTACTAGCGTTATAGCTAGTGCAGCCGATCAAGACCGATGCAACGCAGATAACAAACAAGTAATACGAAAGCGTTTTAAAATGCTGAAACCGCATCTCCGGGCACAGCGTCTTATATATATATACAGCCAGGGAGCGAGATATGAGATGGCACATAAGGCCCACATAAAGCCCATACTCGGAGTCGGCTGAGCCGAATTCATCGTCCACTGCGGTTGGAAAACTCACAGCGTCGGCGTGCCGGCGTTCTTTCCTTTGGGAGATGGAACGGAAGAGCGAGACGAGAGAGCCAGCCGATGCCCGCGGGCCCCGGCCAGACAGCGATACGATGCATCACTGACCAATGAAACGTGCTCCCATAACGGCGGGAATGCCTGTGAAGACATCGTCTGGCAACATTGGTCGAAACTACCACGCAGCTGACGTATATCTGACGCACAAACTCACACACATACACGGCAACATAAGTCGTGCGAATATATAAGTAAAGGGTATTCAGCGATGGAGGAAAGCATAGCCGCGGGGAAGTGAGGGAATAAAAAGGCAAGAGATGGCCGTTCGTGTAGACGTATCTCAAGCGATATATGTTTGGCGGCCCAAGCAGGGGATCAAGAAGCGCGGTGGATGCACGCGGAGGCGCGCAACGAAGAGATGCAAAAACGCACCCCTATACGCTTGTCGTATATTGGCTTTGGATGCGCAGATGGTGCGCGGCTCAGTTCGGGAGCGAGGCACGTAGTACGTCCGCCATAGTGAACGATGAGTTTGGGTTACCAGGTGCGCTAACGATGGGAAGTTTTCATGCGCGAACATTTTTTTTTCTTTCGCTTTTCGTTTCAGCCCTTTCGCAATAATCTGTAGGCCAAAGTGCGCGTAATTTTCGGCAGTGGCAGTACGCAGTTTTATTTTTGTTCCGGGATATTTCGATGCGGAAAACCATATATTTAAAGCGCATTTTTTTTTATTTATACTCGCCCAAAACATGCAAGAAGGAACAGGTTTGCGATAGTAATTTTTGCTTCAGACCACGTGTATGAGAAATACGATTATCTCAAGGTGGGGATGACTAAAAAAATGTAGCTGGATATTACAAATTAAAATCTTGTATATGCACACGACTCGAAACCTGCTAACAACTTTCGTTTTCAAGGCGATGTCGCGTTTAACACATTAAAGACGATGATAACGATTAGTTTTTTAACCGAAAATTCGATTACTGTGACTTTTCAAGAAAACGGCGCGCCAACATCTAGAAAAATATGAAAATAGCTTTTTGTGAGGTAAAATTCTGTTAAGAGCAACGTTTCATCTAAATCGTCTTCAAGCAGGTATTAGGACATGCTTTACTCGCGGCTTGACAACAATGAAAGATTTATACGAATACCGTTCATATGTGATGACAGTGGTTGAACTTGTAGACGAAACAATTTCACGCTTCATAAAGACTAGCACGTCGCCACCAAATGAAGAGAGCAGAAAGAAAAGCGACCTCCCAACAACCTAAAATTGCCTACCACAAAGGTGTAACGACCGGCTTGCACTTAGCGCTCCTTCCGCACTCATTAGAATTACCCCTATGTGCATGCGGGCGGGGCAAAGGAAAGTTTTTCGCGTGTCACGTTCGTCGTGGCTACGCGGAACGCTTCCACAACCACCAAAATAAATGGACGTCCTTGAGAGGGTAAAAATACGTACCGGAGATTAGGCCTGTCTGCAGGGTTTTACGTCTAGATTGGGCTTCCTAAAGGAGACAACAGCGGGACACTGCTACACCCGGCAGCGTCTTCTGCGTAGGTCGTGTGAATAGTGGCCACAAAGAGGATACAATGACAACGGGCAGCGAGTGTCACGCTTCCTTCTCGGAATGGGGGGGTCATAAGCATTTAAAGAGGTACGGGTCAAGCTCGACCCGCCAGTTTGCAAAGAACAGGCAGCTTCGACTAGCTCTGCAGCTTCCGTACGCTGTCTGAGGGGCTAACAGGCCCGGCCAAAAATGGGAGTCCAAGTTTCCCGTGTCTCCGCATGTCTGAACATGTCCAGGGGCCCTTGCAAATTTAAAAAAAATAAAGTTTACTGGACATTGAGGAATGGAAGGTAGATAATAAGCACTGAACTGAGAAGGAATGAAGCCATCTTTGGTGCTATGAGTGCGAGCAGCCAATACCGGTACACATAAGCAAACATTGGCCACTCTTTAGCCGACAAATGCCATAAAATTAGTTTGTAATAGCACAGCATGATGCCATGATAACAACTCACCGAACTTTTTACATTGTTCCAGGAGACTTGTTTTATATTATCATACGAGTATACCTCCAAAATTTCCTGTATAAAAAATGACCTCTTAGTGGACAGACGAAATAGGGCAGACTGTTCGGCAGTCTTTATTATCAGGGCACCTGACTGATAAGCGAGCTTGCTATCGACAGTGTACACAGCGTTACAACTTGTGTGCTATAGCTTTTCCTTGCAGCAACCTTGAGTGCCCGCCATAACGAGAAGCCATTTCGGTTCTTAGCGGTAAGCTCGAAAACTAAACGTAAGAAAAAAAAAAGTTTCTGTGGTGTTATGTTTTGTTTCTCTCAGACACTTTTTATTTTGTTCGACAAAATAGGTTCACTTCGTAAACTCTACGCGTAGCTGCACATACTCTGTCGCGACTAACACCGCCGCCACAGACGATAACGAACGGCAAGCGAAGCATGAAAAACTGAATACGCCTCCTGTTCTGGCGATGCAAGGTCGTGCACCAACTTCGAACGAAGTTACAGGCGTAATAGGTGACGCAATGCCGAGTTCGAGACGACCTCGTCCTTCTCAGTGGGCGCACCGAAACGGATGCACACTTACGACAAACGGCTTCCCTTTCGAACAACGCCCCTCGTTTACAATGTGCCACGATAACCTGGCATCGGAAGGGTAGCTGCGAAGTGCTCCCCATCTGCCTAACAGTATACGCTTTAACTGTCGCTCTAGGTTGACGTACAACCATAGTCATGCACAGAGTTCGCCTTTGCAAATAGCGAGGTAGAGGGAAGGGAAGCGAAGGTTTATCGCTGTGACAAATTTGTAAAATCCGAGAACTTCGTTCGAAGATGAACCGGGTTTTAAGTACAAATACACCTGGAGAGTGATTCGCGCTTCTCAACACTGCCGTTTATTCTATAGGGAAAAAAGAACCCAGCTCCTTGTGCCGCACGCCGTGGCTCATTTTCCTCTAGCGCGCTCTTTGATCACTGTTAACAGAATGTTCACCCCCCTCCTCTATTAAGTCAGAAGCCGCCCCCCATAACTTAGGTAAATAGGGGGTTTCTAAATGGCTGGTGTGTTTCAATGCATCTAACGGGCTTCTCAATGACTGATGCTTTCATAGTAACTTTCAATTTAGAGCAATGTTACTGTGAAACACAGCGTCCAGGAAAAGCACAAGTAAAGCATGTAAACTCATACCAGCCAACACTGCCTTTCACGCCGTTCAGGCGCGTCTGTCGGTGCACTGATACAAAACAAACCGACCTTATCAGCCGAATATATTTTCATGAGCGTGAGAACGTATATGTAATATGTAAATCAGGACAGGCTGAATTCTCTTTACGCAAGCAACTCCCAACATACAAGCACGTGCTATCTGTACGTACGGTCAAAGCAGTAGCTTCCGAAAGAAATAAGAGTAGGATAAAATGATAGGATAAAACTGACTAGTTTTCCAGAGAAGGCAAACGCACGAGGTGCAAACGGGAAGTTAGGGAGAGGCTTTTGCCCTGCAATGGGAGCAGTCAGGCTGATGATGATACAGGTGTAAACACATTATTTTATTGCAGTGCGATTCATTCCGAGAGCTAACTGTGCACGGTTCGCTCGACTTGTCACACTAGACCAGCTCGGGAGCCTACTCTATCCGTCCGGGTCATCATTTTTTGACCAAATTATCTAAAACTCTTAGCACACCTCTTGGTACCACTTGTAGTGCGTTTGTGAAGCATGCATAAGTAGGTCATCTCAAGCATCATCCCAGCATGCTCTAGTATGATGCGATGCGGACGAACGCCTATAACACCGCATTAAGTGAAATATTCCCAACTTCCGGGACAATCTTTTGGGAACGCTCTACCTTGAGCCATGTTGAAGTGCGAGAGACTCCAATGAAAAAGGAGAAACTGCTGCCTATGCAAAGTGCCAGCGTGGCTGTTCTCGCCTCCGACGTATAGCACCCCCGCACATGCGGCCGCATCCCACACATGGCCGCCAAGTCGACCGCTGCCTTGCATGCGCCTCGTCCTTTTCATATCACTCGTCGGCCCACACATTCTGTGACCGAAAATGTAGACACGTCCGGCACATACAGGCCCACGTGGTAAACGACGCCTGAAGCCGGACAGGAAACTCACTTCCGTCTCTATAGGATCGCCTCGAAGAAAAAAAAAATCACTTTCGAATTTTCTGTCGTTCCCACCATTCCTCCCAATTGGTCCCCGAGGCTACACAGAAATATCTCAGCTTATTCGCGCCAGTAGTAGAGAAGGTATTTTTATACGAAAGAAGGGGATAAGAGTCCTGTTTGTATTATAGAGTGCACTTTATTTTCGACCAGGCTGCAAGAAGTCGACGTGAAAAGGAAGTAAATTGTATTGAAGAGTAAGTGTGAGTAAGTTGATTACTTAGGTCTTTGAAGGCTTCAGACGGACGTTCACTGCTTCCCAAAGTTTATTTTGACAAGCCAGCGAAGAGAGAAAGTGGTCAGAATCTATTTCAAAGTTTTGAAAGCTCTTATCTAAGGCGTATATACATTTCTCAAAAGATAGTTGATCGTGTTGAAGTTCTTTATAAGGAGCTGAAACTGCGGATGAGCTCTAAGGAGGAAGTTAACTGTTATACATTTTTTTTCCGCTTTGTCAACTGAACGCTCTACGTTTTACAGAGTGCTGCAGATGTAACAAGAAAAGCCAAAGGTAACTTATAGTAGTACAAGTTTTTGTTCGGCTAGTTGGCGCATGTTTTACGAAAAGAATAAGGCACAAACGAGCCGAAAACAAAAAAATACATGAACGAATGCTCACTAACAATTAATTTCATTCCTAGAAAAATGCTGTCAGCACGTGTGCTCAGATTTGGGTGCCCGCTAAAGAACCCCAAATGGTTGAAATTTCCGGAGACCTCCACTACGGCGTCTCTCGTAATCATATGGTGGTTTTGGGACGTTAAACTCCACACACCCAATCGAAGAAAAAGGCAATACATATATGTCTACATTTCGACAGCGCTAACCACGTGGTGTTCTCAAAAGCCATAAAAGTTGTACGCTATGGCATATATTTAACAAAGATGGATATATGACCAACGGCACGTGATGTAGAGCTTAAGTAACATGAAAACAAAACAAATGTAGTGGCAATTACAGCAACTAACTCTTGAAACAGATAACACAGTGCCAACCGTTAAAAAGACTCTTTTTTTTCGTTTTTCAATCATGTGCAGTAGGAATTCCATCTAACGCGAGAAGTTATTTTAATCCTTCTGAAAAAAGACATTTCGCATTCGTACAACTTTTATCACTTTGATTGATTGATTGCTATGTGGGGTTTAACGTCCATTCCATTAACGTCCGCTTCTGCCCGGTTTGACGTCCGCTTCTGTCCGTTACTTTTCTCATTGGACCCTACACTAGTCTCAGGCTATGGGTCCAATCAGTGTTTGTAAACTTCATGTGACAAATGATAATAAACGTTCAATCAATCAATCAAAACCGCCATATGATTATGAGAGATGCCGTAGTGGAGGGCTCCGGAAATTTCGACCACCCGGGGTTCTTTAACGTGCATCCAAATCTGAGTACACGGACCTACAACATTTCCGCCTCCATCGGAAATGCAGCCGCCACCGCCGGGATTCGATCCCGCAACTTGAGGGTCCGCAGCAGAGTACCTTAGCCACTAGACCAGCGTGGCGGGGCAACTTTTATCACTTTTAAGAACATGTTATTAGCACTGTCGAAAGGTTAGTTTATATGTATTACCCTTTTCTTCGAATAAAATCAAATGTTAGTAGGCGTTCGTGCATGGCTCTTCTTGTGTTCTCTCGTTTGCACCTTATTCCTTCCATGTTCACATGCCCACTCTAACATGGATCTCAAACATCTACGCCAGCCGCTCAATAACAGGTGGATTCGGTATGGACGAACGCGAAGTCATGATAAGTGGTTAATCGTGCACAACAAATGAAATAACGTTTCAAGCACAAAAACAAAGCACATTTCTCAGTAGCAGGCTTTGTGAGCAGTATTCCCGATTCTTTTCATCATATTGTACTTTTCATATTTGCCGAGCCTATGTCCATGCTTTATGTCTCCCACAACAAAACCCTCGCTTAGGATTGTATACCGCTACCACGCGAAAGCCGCTGGAACCGGGCGACCTACAATCACGTAAATTAGGTGGTAGGCGTAGGGCATATCTTCTCTCACCAGCTGCCTTGCAAGAAGTTTCAGGAATAAAGAGTATACGTTTACTATTGAATTAGTTGGCAGCCCAGTTCTGCGCAACATGCCGACCAAGTGGGGTCGCCTAAAGCCCTCGATTGCGTATGCGCTACAGATGCACTTAACATGAAGCGCGACAACACAGCACCTTCGAGTACTGTACCCACGCTCGCTTCGAAGTGACCGCGTCGTGGCTTCGGGTGTCGCCACGGGTTACCAAACTCGCGCGCACACCCAGCCGCATCGCCACGACCGTTATATTGAGGGCGATCGGGTGACCTCGAAAAGGGAAACCGCAACAGCCAAGTGCCGGAGGTCTGTTCTGGGCGCAACGCAGTGGAGAAGTAGTGCAGGATCGATAAGGAATTTTGCGGAAGCTGTCGAAGTGAGCGCAAGCGAGATATCAGTCACACGAGCGAGTCGAAACAGATAAGCGATTGAGTGTCGCAGACGCAAAGCGAACGTAAAGTCAGGGACACGCCTCCTTCGTGCGGTTTCGCGTGCGAAAACCCGCAGATGCCGTTTCCCCGCGTTAGAACCGCAGGCGCGCCAGACAGCTGTCGTCGGCGCGTCAGTTTCGCCGGCTGAACTTTGGACAGAGAGAATAAAATTAATTTGGAGCCGTTGGAACAATGCCGCTGTCAACGGTTTCTGCTCGCGAAGTTCGCTGCCGTAGCTGCCAGTCGTTCCATGCGCTGGTTACACGTAGCAACGGTAACTTAATATTATGCAGTGGTGCTTTAGTGAGAGGAATGAGCAATAAACGACACTCACTGGTGCCGAGCAGCGATCCGAGCTTCTTGAAGAGCACTTTCATGCCAGCGCGAAGCCGAGTCACAGAGCGCGACTGTAGTTGGTGGTAGTTGGTCGCCGGTGTGTGCCGTAAGTCTTCCAGCCTTCTTGCGCGTATTCGAACTTGCCGATGAACCTGGTCGCGTCCTCCGGCGCTGTAGCAGCAGCGCTTTGACCAGGTAGTGAAATGCACACAATCGCGATTCACATGATTCCACGTCGATAACCGCGCACAGTGTCAGGAAAACGCCCCCCGGAGCTCGTGAAGATGCGCCGCTTCTCTTTTGCCGTTGGTCAGCAGTGCACCGGGACGGACGCGCACACGGAGAAGCCGGCCCCCCGAAACGACTGCGCGCACTAGCCGACGCGGCAAAAGCCGGTTTTGACGAAAGAGCCGCGCGAACGGCAACAACAACAGAAAAAAAAACAGTTACCTGCCCGCCCTCGCCGCCAGGTTAACTGCGGATGTGACGTCATGCCGTAAGGGCCACGTCCACTGCGCGCCGCGAAGGTAGGTGTCGCTCGACTTCATTTTTCCTGCTTGACCTGTGGCTGTTGCTTTGTTCGCTTTGATACTGGTCGTTGTTAGCAGCAGCAGCAGTAGTCGGTGGGCCGTGCTAGATACATCTGCATGGCGGGGCGGTGCCATGCGCCCCCGAATGAAGTCGGTGCGCACCTGGCGGCTTCCGCCAGCCGTTTATACGCTACGTCGTGCTCTGTCGGTGGTATATTTTGATTTGAACACAATTCTTTGCCGAGATTTCTTTTTTTATGCCAGTTGTTTTCAGTCTTCCTGCTTAACGAGAGAGAGTGAGTTAGAATGAAGAAAGAAAAGACACAAGTAAATGATGTAGATGGAGAAAGGGAAAGCGCTCGATTCCTTCCACGCTCATCTTTTGTTACAGTTTCTATCAAACGAGCCGAAACGAAAGCAGGCACCGGCTGAGCGGAAGCTACACTGACGCGCTGACGTAATGCGCGAAGAATTCCGCCGCTCACTGGGTTTCGTCGCGCGGCGCGTGGCCGCTCGCCGTAAAGACGCGGAAGAATCGCTGCTTACGCGGAACGTCATGTATCTTTTGTGTCGTCACTGTATTGGCGTTGGTAAGGATAACTGTGCATATCGAATGCAGCGAATCATCCTCACAACTGTAATGAGAAGAAAAGTATCACTGAAAGCAATCAGCAGAAACGTGTTCATGAAAACACAGATACCGAAAGAAGAAGTGCGAATGAAATGTGAAACTGTGGTCACTTTGATTTCGTTCCAGCCTCGCCAAGATACGAGAGCGTTACGCCGGTATATCAGTTCAAAGCCGGAGTTTACAGCCGCATCAAAACTTATAATGAACTGAACAAGGGTTTCAATACACAGTAATTGGTATTTCATGACAGTTCTATTACTTACTGAATTACTTGTGTCATAATACTTGCGTTGCGTAAATTCATCGCTACAGCTATCGCTTTCACAACACAGGTTGTTACACTATACCCCTGTCTAAAACGCTCACTTCCGCTTGAACTCGTTCTGTCACTCTCACGGCCTAACACGTGATCCCCCGCAACGCACACACCTCCTGCGCAGATCAGCACTGACCTTTTGTAGACGTGGACATTCCGCTGTGTTGGTAGTCCTCGGAATCGCAGCGAACACACACAATCAAACATACACGCACTGTATCGGCAGGCGACCGATTCACTGCAGTCACGAGAAGACGAGCGCAACCAGTGAGCGCGCGTAGCAGCGCGCACCTGCGGTGAGCAAGTGTGCTCGCGGGCGTACCTGCTAAAACGCTGACAGACCCGTCTCGTCTACGCCGAGTTGGGGGAGGCGGTGAATCGGCGGGGGAGGAAAATATGAAATAGGTAGCGGTGGATTTCCGCTGCTGCTCGCCTAGCCGTGTCGTGATCGCCTCGCGCTCGTGGAAAACGCGCGCCGTATGGATACTCCAGAATCGACGGCGGAGAGGCAGCTAGAGGAGATCGCTGACGAATGGGCTATAGCTTGGCAACGTGCGAGGAGCAGCGGCGAATTAAATGCGGACGAAAGAAAAGGCTGCTTCTGGCGCCTCTCCAAGCTCCCTATACTAAAGGACTGAAACGTGTCTCGGGCTTTGTGTGGAAGGAATCTGTATACGCGCTCCGGGGAGAGGTCACGGGTTTTCTTTTTTTTTTCTCTTCGCAGCAGCGCGTGATGAGGAGGACAAAAAGTTGAGCTAGTTTGAAGAGATTCACAGTGGGGCAAAAAAGAAGACGAAAAAGAACAAGAAAGAGGCAAAAGGAACAAACACGGACACAAGAGAAGAAGACTACAACAGAACTGTGACCCGGCTGTGTTGTAGAGGCTTCGTCTCTTATGTCCGCGTTTGCACGCTTTACCTTCTTCTTCTCCTCTTCTTCTCGTTTCTCTCTCTCTCTCTTTTGCGAAAAAAAAGGGTTGTAAATTATGAAACTTAGAATTAAGCTCTCGCAAGCTTTCATATGGCATAGAGGCCGATTGATATCCGTTGCTTGGATATTTCTATTTGTAAAGACAAATGTAACTGTGACATCTCCATAACCCTACGTAGATGTCGCAGTTATTCTACGTAACTCTACGATAAACTTAACTTTGTCCACAACTAGCCCGTAACTACGACATCCACACGGACGATTTCGTGCGAGCTGATCTCAACGGAGTCTCGCCTTATTGCGAGACTCTATTGTCAGAAGACAGTAATTGCACTGATCCTAGGAATCGGCTGGTCTAAAGACGTACATCATATGTATGTTCAGAGGTAAGTTGGTTTTTCGGTAATTTCGCTTCATCATCGTTTTATAGCGTAAATGTTTACGATATTATGTGTCTGGTAGTCAGAAAGTCGCGAAAAGAAACGGGATCATCATGCACTTATTGTATAGTTACTGATGATATCGAGCTAAACTGACACCCAGCCTCTTTGAAACAGTACTTAAATAGAGCATTAGAAAGAGCACATAAGGAAAGTATGCTTTCGAGAAAACTGTTCCCTAAACGTAACTAATAATAAACCAACAGGCTCTAACGAAAACGTTTTCTTCTTTTTCCTTTTTTCAGTTCCTTTGTGTTCACCAAACCGTATACTATTCTGGCGTTAAAGGTCTACATATAGCCGTGACCGTACGTAGCTTTACCTACAACAGCGGACGTGCCTATGACTTGCCTATAACCGTACGCATATATAGAAGTGACCGCGCTTGGTGCAAAAGGAAACTCGCCAGTCGCTATTATCTGCGATGGGGCACAGAGGTGGAGCGAGCGCGATTCAGGTAAGCGAGACCACGAACGTTCGAGAAATGGCTTGAAACGAGAGGCACGACGACCGAAAGGAAAAACGTTCCTCCGCTTCCGCAATCGGCGAGGCTACGCAGCCAACGGTCGCACGCATATATTGTTCACGCTGCGGCACTGCCCGCCGAGCATCAAGTGCCGAGAGCCGACGGGAATCGCGGCTTTAGCTCCCAGTGCGACTGAAAAGAACGACATTAAGTACGAACCGGAGAAAGGCGGCAGTATAGGAAGGTTTACGTGTTCTGCTGCAACGACGGTATGAGATATGGATAGACGATTAGCTAAAATGCTTCTCTGAAGTATTTATCTAATTGAAGAAAACACGTTGGTTGGGCGAGTCGGTGACGTTCCATATTGTAAATATAATACAGTGCTTCAACGCAATACAGAGGAAAGAAGGCACCGCGTGTGTCCCTTTCTCTCCTGTGTCCTGTGTTTAAGCGCTGTTTTCATCTGAATGAAAAGGGTGTGAATATAGCAGTTTGCCGACAATGCACTCACTTGCCGAGTCTTTAAAGTTATGTTATTGCTAATCTGGCTCCGCCAGCAGCATGCGAGCTTTTTGTGGAGTTTTCTTTCTGACAGAAAGTTGGTGTTACTGTTCATTCAAGCACATAATTTACCAAATATTTTAATTGATTTTTTGAAATTGTAATTACTATGTCAATGTTTATGTATATACGAAGATATGTCGGCAAAGGGTGCGACGATGCCTAATCACTTTTAGATCTTATGTTAAAGAAAAATACACTCGCTCCACCAAACGACAGCGAATACATGATATTATTATTATTATTATTATTATTATTATTATTATTATTATTATTATTATTATTATTATTATTATTATTATTATTATTATTATTATTATTATTATTATTATTATTATTATTATTATTATTATTATTATTATTATTATTACACTGGTTGTGATTAGGGAGAACAAATGGTGAAGCGAGGAGGAGGATGGAGGAAGGGTGTGAAGGACAATAAGTGGAACCATAGTCCCTGTGGAACAGAGGCTGGGTAAATGTGCCGGGGGAGAGAAGTGAAAAAGAAAGCAAAGGAAAGGTGGACACGGCACTGCGCGTGATGGTTGAAGACGGAGTTTGCACCTGCTGGCGAGGGAGTTCCGAGGAAGAAAGATGGAATAATAGCAACTCCTAGCGAAACGAACAATACCGCAGCCACGCCTCCGATCCAGCAACTTCTTCGCGGACAATTGGGCAAATAAACAAAGTGAGCCAAAGGAAAAGAAGAACGTACGAGGGAGCAGGAACAAATAGACAAACAGGCAGCTTCTCCGAAGCAGGTTCACGGGAAGAGAGGTTCTTGAACGGGCACCGCTTTCCGAGAACCTCTATAGAGGGAAGCTAGCCTCTTTTCTATCCCCTTCTCCGTGCATGCCTACAGTTTGAAATAAAAAAGTACACAAACCAGGAGCGCTGTATAAGTAAAGGCGACTTTTCACTTTAAAACCGCAACTTTTCGGCATCACCTCGGCACCTTTCTTAGTATGAGTCACCACGGGTAGCAGTATAAACACACTGTGCACATGGCTTCTTTCTATTGGGGGGGGGGGGGGGGGGCATGCGCTGTTTCTACGCAACGTCAGTGGGGGTTGCTGTGGAACCCACTAAGGTTTGGTAGAATCATCGACGTTGCTTCTTCTCGCCGGACGCCCTCGACAGTGCAGCTGCTATCATTTTTACCAGCCTTGCAATTGATGAGTCACACGCAATAAGCTACGTCAAAGCTGAAAAAGTAAGAAAGAATGGCGTAAGTGAAGTTACAGGAGCTCAGACGTTGCGCTTAGATTCACGCCAGTCGAATTGAAGCTGCAAAAACTGCTCATAAATCTCTCTGAACAGAAGCGCTCCAGAAAATGGAACAAATTAAATATTTCCTTCAAATACGAATGCTGAGTCATGACGTCTATAACACAAGCACACGCTTTACTTGTGACAAAAATAAAAAAAAAACATTAAAATTCGTCGTTAACAATGTTTGGTGACTCCAACTTGACGGCAATATTTGTGTTATGAAAGAAAGCGAGAGGTGAAGGGCCGTGGAGGCCGAGAAGATTGTCCGGAGGATAAATGTACTGCTTACTGCCTTTTACTTGAGAGGATGTATGGGAAAACAGAAAGGTAGGAAAGAAAAGATAAGAAAGCGCTTATCATAGATATAAGTTTAAGTGCTGAACGATACTTCATCAGATAGCGTGAAGATAGTAAAGGCTAATAGATGTGTGGATCGGTACCTACTTTACATGCATGAGTATGCCATAGAGCTAATCACTGGCCTTACAAGCAACCATCGAGACAACCAAAATATGGCCTCCGCTATAAACTCCCAAAAATCCCCGCTGGAGCTAATCGCGGAGGCCACAATCGAACGCTGCGTGAGAACTTCATTGCATGGCAGAAACACCTCGCACGATATCTGAATTCCGTTCGAGATTGCTTCTCTTCCCGACAAAGCATGTTTACTCGGAATGAGCAGGCTACACTGCAGTAATGGTAGTGACCATACCAGTCTGAAATACAGCTAAAATATAATCAATCAGTTTGTCTAAGCAGAGAGCTGATTTAAAACAACTAAACGTAGGATAGAGCACGGTGACCTTAAAAGACCATGAACCTGATCAAACTTACCATATAGAAATGCCCTGTGAGGCTTCTACTGCCGTGACCCTGTATAAATAGTGTTACCAGCATAGATTAGGCAAACAGAACCAGTAACCACGGCCATGGCATGAGATTCATTCAGTGGGCACACATAGTTAGGTAACGCAGGTACTTGGTTGACTTCGCGATCTATATCTCAATAGCAAGTGCGTCATTTGAAGTTCTCTTTTTAATGAAAAGCTTTTGTTTGTAGCACCGACTGAGGCATCCACACACGGGTCCCAGAACGAGCTAAAGACGTCATCGGAGATGTACAGCCTATTGCCCAACGTGGCTTAGCCTCTCTCACTCCTCCCCATTTCGATTGAATAAGTTGTTACTCACTCACTCTCTTTTTTTCTCGCTCTCATGATGCTTAGTTCTCAGACAGCACTTCTCATATGTCCCCTTTTAACAGCAAAGCAAGTCTTGGTCGAGCTTTTTTTGTCCGGGATTCGTGGTGACGTTTGTGAGCATCATAAACAAGTATGTGCCACAGACATTGGGTGAATCCGTCCATTCACCCAATTCAAATAAAAATGAAGGCAACAGTTAGCCCGACAAATGGGCATTTACCACAGGAATCTGCGTGGCCTGTCTGAAAACTATAATCGCCAAAAACGCGTATACGTTACAGAAATTGGGTGAATCGCTGTACACCCACCTTCCACTAAAAAGGAAGAAGACAACAGTTAGCAGAACGAATGGCGTGTGCGTTACCATTGTCACACAACTCTGACGCGAAACATCGTGGTTATGAATGGTTCTGGCTGTACTACCACCTAAAAGTCGAACAAAGAGTTTTTTATATAAATAGCAGCGATACAGCATTGATCGGGGCATCTTCAGCAAATGCGGTTGTTGTTGTTGTATCAGTAGTAGTAGTAGTAGTAGTAGTAGTAGTAGTAGTAGTAGTAGTAGTAGTAGTAGTAGTAGTAGTAGTAGTAGTAGTAGTAGTAGTTGTAGTAGTAGTAGTAGTTGTTGTTGTTGTTGTTGTTGTTGTTGTTGTTGTTGTTGTTGTTGTAATCACGTGATTAAGAGTGATATAGTCGAGATGAAATAAACCTATACTACCCCCTCGAAGCTTAACAAAGAGTGTCTAATGAAGAGCAGTTATACAGCATATATGAAATACTAGCAACACGTAGAACTAGGTAAGCCTTATGAAAAATACGCAACCAGCTTCGTTGTTTCATCAACATCTTAGAAGTGGAGCTGGTTGAATGTTTTCATCCTTATTTTCGTTTGCTGTGCTAGTTTCAAATATCCATCTGCAGCACACGCTTCACTCATAAATTGGTAGGATGGCGGTAACCTGTTGACATCAGCGGGCAGAATCGGGCAGACATGGTCATCTGTTAAGTTGAGACTTCCCTTCTGTAGCTCGTATCAATTCGAGATGAACCTTGACACTTGACCTTAGGTTCGTCTTACTGGAGTAAAAGCTTAACTTATAGATATGCGTATTCCTCGCGATGTTGTTACGAATTCCGTCGATTCTCGAAACGCATGGCGTCCCCTCGGCGGATCCCGCTTAATATTCGGCCTCTGACGTGCTTGATAGCTACGTTGCCAACAGAAGCTCGATCACACAACGTCTTGGCATACGCTGCTGGTAGTAACAGGCCACGCATTGCGCAAGTGCGCGCAATAATATACGACCCAATAATGAATAATTCAGTCATATAGTTCATTCTATATACTTTCTTTCATGTGTTTCTGATCAGTTTTCTTTTTATTTTGGCGTTGTTATGGTCTCTTACAGAGTTAGTTCCAGCTACATATGCGCAGAAGGTTCACACAATTTTTTTTCTTTATCTTTCCCAACTGCCTTTCCTGTTATTTGCTTCAGTCTATCTTTCATTAAGCGCTATTGTTGTTGTTTGACCGAAACTTGTGTCAATACATTTTTCCATGTTACTTACTGATGAACAATTTTCTCAGATATAGTTTATTATGATGATTTGGAGAGAGCCTGAAACTAAAAGAAGAACAATAGGAAAAGCACTGAGGAGCCCATAGAGGTGAAAACCCCAAGGCACATAATTATTTCGTGTCTGCATCACTTTTCACAAAAGCGAAAATCCAGTCAAGAGATACTGCCTGTCACCATTAATCTGTCGCGCAAACCTAACACATGTGGATGACCATTGTAACAGATCTAACTGTTGAAAATAATACGCGAACCCAAGAAAAGGAAAAGAAAAGTCGCTTTGTCACGTGGTAATGAGAAAGTTGTCCGGCTACTGTAGCCCTCCACCCCTCGTTCAACATCACAAAGCGAATCAGGCTATAAGAGAGGCTGCAAGGAAAATGTCTCGATAATTTCGACCACAATATTTTTTACTATATGCTCTGAAATCGCGTAGATAATGCCGGTATTGTTAATATTGTCATACGCAAAAAAATGCAAGTCATGCGATTGAGCTTTTCAACAAAGCAGCCACCGGAAAACCAGTGCCAGTTCGACTCCCCAAATCCTACTCTCTTGTTTAACATCGGCTTAGTCGCACCACTCTTCGAAACTACAGAGTTCTTTCAGAGTATGCACACTCTAGAAGTCACTAGCATCGAAAGTCACTCACAAAAGAAAATCTGAAAAAAAAAACAGGGCGTGATAACTAAACGCAAACCATTCAGCTTAACAATAACTAAAAGACACCACATAATGGTGCTGTAAATTGTGAAAAGTGAGGAAATAGAACGTGAGATTGGAAGTCAACAGTGTTGATTGGTTGCCAAGATAGACTACTCCAGCTGGTATCAGTGGAAGAAGCGGAGTGAGGCGGCTCATCGTCATGACCTGTGCGTATCAGTAGTGAATATACGCATGCTTTCTTACATATAGAGGACTACGAGGTCTGCCAAAACAAGAGGCGTTGCATTACCCTTGATTAAGAGAGAATTGAACGGAGAGG
This sequence comes from Rhipicephalus microplus, assembly GCF_043290135.1. Classification (NCBI taxonomy): domain Eukaryota; kingdom Metazoa; phylum Arthropoda; class Arachnida; order Ixodida; family Ixodidae; genus Rhipicephalus; species Rhipicephalus microplus. The sequence goes on from NC_134700.1 coordinate 208,226,943, forward strand.
ACCGATGACGAACGAAACGCACACTATAGGTTGGGTTTGGTTAGTGCAGAAAATGAATAACTAGAGTCGAAAACAAGGGTAATAGAAGCTTGCAATAATCATACATGATGCATGTACATACGGCATATTAAATTCCAGCTGGTCTACTAGTGTGTTAAAATGATTGCCGAAAGCATGGCAGCATGCTTAATCAAGGGCTACGCTGAAGTGATTTCAAAACTTCAGCACGTACAGACTTTGTTGTCCTGTTGTAAACATGGGCCTTTGCCCTTCGCTATACTTAATTGCGCTAACGGTGGTCACTCGATCAAACTTAATATACCAACTAGTGGTCGGCAATAATAAAAAAATTATTAAGTGTGAGGTCGTGATCTTTAAACAGACTTCCATTAGGCTGCCACGCATTGCACCAGCGTGAAAGCGAGGACTGTGCTAATCACATGGTACGACTGCAACGCAGCCCTGGTATGCTATTCTCTTCTATTTTTTTTTTCTGACAACACGTATGTGTCGAAAGATGTCTCGGGTTTCCAGTGAGCGTATAGGTATACATGGAAACGCGTAAACATGCGGGCGCGTTGGATGAAAGCTATGAAAAATGGAACATCACCAAAAGCACGAAGGAGTTGCGTCCGCCCGCCATATTTATCATGCCTGAATGACACCGCGGTTCGTAAATATTGTCAACATCGCTGTTATTATCCTAAGGGAAAACGAATGAACTGGTACCGCTTTCTAATTAAATGCCTCTCATTTTTAACACTACCAAAACGTTAGATCAGTGTACTGATTATTATTATCTTTATTATTATTATTATTATTATTATTATTATTATTATTATTATTATTAGTAGTAGTAGTAGTAGTAGTAGTAGTAGTAGTAGTAGTAGTAGTATAGCCAGATATAACTTTCTTTTGTTTTGGCAGTGAATGACTGCAAATATTCGCAGCAGTGATCTTACTCCTCGAAGTGTTGATAATAACCGTTTCTGTACATAGTATGCTAAGCATACAAGAGCTTCAATTATTGTATCTCTTTTTTTGCATCTTCAGCTCAGATTGTTCGATTGCCTTAACAAGAAGCCCTTTTCAAGGATAGTGAGAATTACCCGTGCATTATTAACTCTTGCGTGGTCCCCTTTGTATCACCCTGAAGAAAACTACCCAGCTAGTAAATTTTAGCATTCATTGAAGACTGGCCCATACAGGGGCGTTGCCAGGCTTTTTTTTTCGGGGGGGGGAGGGGGGAGGGGGCTACAAGCGAGTTCTTTTAGGGGGGCAGGGAGACTAGGAGCGTGTGCATTGTGTTCTCACTATGCTTGCTCTTAGGGGGGGGGGGGGAGATGGCTGGTGTAAATTTTGGGTAAGCTCCAGCCCCCCCCCCCCCCCCCCGGCTAGCGCCGCTCCTGCAGCCATAGTACACTACACGTACTGTCACTATTTTATATTTTATGCTCTATACACCTTTCCGCTCCCAGACAGCACGTGTCCTTAGGCCACTTTACAGGTATATTGCATCCTATCATCACAAATCACTGACCGCCATTAACATCACATTAGGTCATGACGCTCTTTGGCCCCACGTGGCTTTTGAGATATTGAAGAACACATCTTGCCATCACAGCCAGTAAATAGAAAAGTAAAGTAAATGTCCCGTTTAAGAACGACCTCCACGCTCCTTTCAGCGATTCATACGAAACCCACTCTCGGAATGCACGCTTCCACAATTCATTACGCTCACAAAAAAAAAGCAGGAACAAAAAGCTTTTTTATTAGTCGAGGAAGCGGTCAGCGCTCTTCCTCATCCGTCCTGGACTGATATAAAAACGCAACCAACCACCTTCGGTTGTTGTTTTTTTACCTGACATTGTAATGCACTGTCTAAACGCGACCTAAACAAATACCGTTCTCCAACACCTCCCTAAACGACACCGCGGAATGTGCTAGAGCGGCAGCTATATTTACACACCCTCCACAATCACGGCATCGTGTATATATAAGAGTGAACTGCGCCGCACGTGCCGGTGTCAGTGAACGATGCGGGCGCCGAGACAGACGCGGTTCGCGCGCGCGTAACCCGAGCAAGCGGGCAGCCCGTACGGATACACAGCCATGCCTTGCACGCGCATCCACGGGCGCACAACGATCGGCATTCTCGCGTTTCATCCGCGTCAACAAAAGAAGTCGACAGAGTTATAACGTGGAAGGTGATACCGCGCGGAATACTGCACTTCCGGTTTCGTGTCTGCGGAGAATAGATGTTCTCTTCTGCTGAGGGCTGACGTCAGCGAAAGAAGGAAAGGATGACAAACAGATAAAGTATCGTGAGTTATGCAGCGGCGATCGCGGCGAAAATGCTCCAAATGCTCCACGTTCCATGTTTGAATAGGCTATAGCTCTTCTGAGACAATTTAGGTGTAAAGCATGACATATAGCTCTCAATATGTAAGCTCTAGCTCGACGTGACGAAAATTGCAAAAAATAAAGAGTTCATGAACTGATCTATTTTCGATTACAGCTTTGCAAAAAGCCCATGGTTTATCAAATGATGTTGGAAAAGCCTAAATGTTGGGGGTCACCTTGAGTTTATTTACGTAGCAGTGTCCAGGGCTACGATCCTCGCGAGCAGCAGCGCTTTATATCATCTTACCGCTTCTAAACATCATAATCCTGACATGCGTGTCATGTAAAAACATGAAAACATACCAAGCTCATAGCGTGCTCGATGTTGCTAATATTCATGTTGCTGTTGGCATCGTTACGCAACTGCAAACAACTGCTAACGCAAAACAAATGCGACTGTTTAACGTATGTCTGTGCGTGCCTTTGTACATATCCTTAGCACAAATTTGTAATGTTTCACTGAATAAAAAATTACAGCACACTCGGCTTGCCCGCTCACGCTTCGCACAATATTGATCCGCAAGGTACGTGGGATCTGCCGGTTTTTTTTTTTTCTGTCTCCCACATCCACACATGTGTTGTCTTACGTGTACAATGCATAATACGCGGTAGGCTAATTTGCATTTGCCCAAGTAGTGTAACTTTTTACGGAGAAAACCTTAATGACACTCTCGCCTGCATACACACTCCTGCTTCTTATTTACGTTACATAACTCTTTGTGGTTTAAATTTTGCTGACACTCGCTTCCAGGTATTCAATTCAACGCTTCGAGTGAACTATTGATTATAATACATTAACGTAATATATTGCGCAGCACAGTTGTTAGACACATACTAATATAACTACGCTTTTGACTCTACGCATTGCCAAGTCTGCATTGTTTTGGCCGATCGAAACGCCGAGAGCATAAATTCTTCTTGAATTGAAGTGATTTTTTTTCTTGTATTTCAGAAATCATCGAATGGCGAGTGTCTGAAAACAAATGAGACAATCTGTTTCCCATTAAAGAGAGAATCTTCAAATAAAGTTAACGTGGCGATTATAGAGACTGATCAAATCGCAATACGCCGAGGTTATGTAAACCTGTATGTGACTCCTCACTTCATTAAGGGAGGGGAGGGGAGTAAGCAGAGTCAAGAAAATGAAGGGGACAAAGACACTTGGGAAGAGCGATAGAAAGAGAAAGATGACACACACGTCCGCACATTAAAAAATAAAAGAAAAGAACTCACGAAGTTCCTTCGCATAGACGACTGGAATATGAAAGCCACCCCCTTTTTTCATTCTATGCCTTGATGCTCCGCCGCAGCCCCTCCGAAAGCTTTATGCACCGAACGCGCTTTTGCACTCCTCACAGAATCGCTGATGCATTGCAAAGTAACTGCACATGAGCTGAGGCTCCGAGATCGGCCCACTTTTGACCAAGTTACGATGGTTTGTGGTGACGTCACGGATGTTGGTGGCGTGTGACGTCAGTATGGCGCCAAGTAGTGAACGCCATCCCGTTATGGTGATGCTGTGTATCACTCACGTTGACGGTCACTTCTCTGGTTTGACGAAACATTCAATGCAAAAAACAAAAACAAGAAATAAATAAATGAACGGCTGTAGGCATAAGCTTTCTCGCCGTGGTGTCCCTTTGCTCCAACCCCCGACCGTCAGATTAAGGCCTAATGGGCGCAGCGGGCACTTGCGTTTTCCGGGCGGGGAGATTAGTCCGAATGGCGCGTCATCTGGCGTCGACGTGCTGGCTCCCGAAATACCGCAAAAGCTGCAGGCCCAGACAGCGTTGCTAAAGAGCAGGGACGCCCTTGAGGCAGCGTGCTCGACGGTGATCACGGCTGCTGCCGCTGGCTCGCTTTCTGTTTGAGTGCATGTGCGAGCATTAAGGAGCGAGGAAGCCGGCAAACACCGCACGCGCGCGCCACTCTCAGTGTGCTTTGTGATGAAGGGCTCGGCTACTTGGAGATGACCAGCGCGTGCCAGCGAACATTGTGCAGTAGAAACCCAATAGTGAGAGAAATTATTCAGCTCAGACAATTGGGAAAGCTACGCTATACAGAGAAATTGAAACTAATCGTTAAAGCGCGGTTATCTTTTCGTATGATTGGTAAGGGAAAAAAAGGAGAAAATGGAAGAAGAAATCGGAGTTATGAAACTCCAGGGAAAACTTGGAAATACAGGGGGTCAAGCAATGATTTGCCTGCAGTTGGCTATTCTGTACTATAGAAAGCCGGCAAACTGACGCGTTGGAAGCGAGATATTGGTAGAGCGACCACCCAGGAAATTGAGTTGTTGGTCCCGGGTTTGAACTCCGGGCTAGGATAAGTTCTTTGGCAACTACAACGATTTTTTTTTTCTTTTACAAAAAATCAGTACAGCTTTCCTATAGCTTCGTGCTCATGGCTTGTGAGCCGTTACAAACAGGTGGCTGTCAATTTACCTCTCTTAGAGCAGAATACGAACACCACGGAGTACAATACACACTTTGACAAGCATGCATAAACATAATCTATCTCTGTGAAGACGCCTCGAGCACGAAATGCGACTGTTTATATCGTACACACTCAACCCGTACTGCCTTCACACGAGTGACATAAAATAAGAATCTTCACATGTAGTCCGGCTCGTCATAACGAGAACCACGTCATCAGCTTCTCGAGAAGTACAGAACGCTGTGAATGCGCACGCTTTCGCTTTCTGCATTGAAGGAGTCGACGCTGCGTTTGAGCGAGCGTCGACATCGTTATCGCATATGCTTTCCTCTGGCGAGAACGCGCAGAGGGCTCCGTTGCGCATCGTTACCCCAAGACTTGTGCGCCGTCCAGAGCAGAGACTAGAGTGGTGCGAGGAATGCGCGGGAGGTGGCGCCATCTCACGGTGCGAGCACACGGACGGAATCTTCGTTTCTACCTTCTAGTTCACTGTAGTTTCGTGTACCGTCAACGACGCGCCATGAGCACAAGTGAGCGTTGTCCTCGAGAAATAAGGGAGGCGGCTCGTTTACCAACTGAGAAAAATGAAATGAATGCTTAAACAAAAAAAAATCTCGCTTTCTCTCTTTCTAGCGCCTGAGAATGGCTCGAATGAGAGACGTCGTTGTCTCCTCTCGAGCGTGCGCTCGGTTTTGCTTTCAGCGAAGGGCGCGAAACGATGCGTTACGCAGGAGTTCTTGACCTTGCGCACGTTTTGCTTCGGCCGCTGTCAGCTTCGTTGACTCCGCCTCGTGCCGCGGAAGTCACTTTCGTTCGCGAGAACTTCTGGGGCGTTGCATCATATACAGTGGCGCATTCTATTTTTACTGTATTTATTGCGAGGCACCTCTTGTATGCTAGAGAAACATGGGCAGACAAATGTACTCGTAAAATCAATCTATTACGTGACGGAGAGAGAAAGAGAGATTTCTATTATTACACTAGCGAATCAACCTAATGTGTAAGGAAAGCCATGAGACGATGGCCTGAAAGGAAGGTTAAGGCGTATACATGCATGGCACGAAAGCCATCGTGGATATTGACTTATGCAGTATTATATGATCTCTTGGACGTGAAAGATCATAACAGGAGTGGCTGCTAGGTGCTCACAAAACAGATGAGATCGCGGTCGCGATTTTTTAGATTCGAAGTATCTTATGTTCGAGCACAATCCGGTGTGTGGCGTGACTACCCTTATTGCGCATGCGTGTTCTCTCCCCTTCTTCTTTCTTACTGCCCCCTCTCTCTCGCCTTGTAACGCCGACGCAGGCAACGTCTTCTACAGAGTTTCTTGATTGAAAAAAAACCGACGTACAAAGGAAATTACGCCTTGTAATCTTTTTATGACGTTGCCAAACAAGCTGCGTCAGAGATAGCAATCTATCTTTTATGTTTTGTTTTCTGTTTATGCTGCCATAAGTACATGCGTTCTCCCGTCTCCATGACGGACCGTCGTTCGTTGAGATTGAGGAAGCACCGTAACGTGAAAAAACGGGGGCTATACTAAACCGGCCGAAAATGTGTAGCCTCAAGCAATGCACGCGGTGCCTTCATGCTGGAGCAGGCATTGGAGGACACATACTTCTCTCCTGATGTACCTTCTCCCGTCACCGTCGGATGATTGATGTCCCCTTGAAAAGAGCGGAGAAGCATTCAAATACGTGTCAACAACACGCCGGAGGATGAACACGTAGAAGGCGCTTGCATCGTATACAGCCCCCGGAGGCGCCTTCACCACGGCCAGAGTTGTGGATCTGCAAACTTCGTTCAACATACGCGGCGTAAACAACGCCGACAGCAACTTTCACTGCGATGTAATACTTAACACTTCTACGAGCACGCTATCGACCTGAGAACATGGAGAACAACGTCACATGGCCATTAGGAACGGCAGCCTTAAATCAAATTAGAGCTACACCAAGCTTTGTCATGTACGGCAGTAAGACTTGTCCATACCCTCAAATCACTTTGCCATTTGTACATAAGAACCGCACGCAACACCGTTCCTCATTGGTTGCTACTGTTGCACGCGTTTGGTGTGGCTGTCATATAAGTGGATAACGAAACAATCTCCCGCCACTGCCCTGGCCCGCGTTTATTACAGACGAGTGCTATCTGATAATACAGACAGCAGAATGCAAAAGTATGTTTACGATTGCTAAGAACTTCGCTGTACACATGGCTTCGGTGCTATCTATCTATCTATCTATCTATCTATCTATCTATCTATCTATCTATCTATCTATCTATCTATCTATCTATAAAGTGTCATGAATAAAAGGTAAAAAGCACGCAACTATTATTATTATTATTATTAATATTATTATTATTATTATTATTATTATTATTATTATTATTATTATTATTATTATTATTATTATTATTATTATTATTATTATTATTATTATTATTATTATTATTATTATTTGGTTTGTATGCACACATAAACCACAAGACACAGAGGAAATAGGGAGGGAACAAGCTGACAACTGCCACCTAGAGGAGCATTAAGCCTGCCTGCTCCTTCGGGAGGAAGTAAGAAGGGAAGAAAAGAAGAGAAGAGGAAAGAAGAAGAAAACAAACAAACCAAAAATAAACACGAACACAAAGAAATAGACGCATGAAAAAGTGTCTATAAACGAGAGGCCAAATCTGTTTTCTTAAAATGCACAAGAAAACCACGCGCACGCGTTGCTGACCAGTGCTGCACGCGTGTTTTTCCTGGTGTTTTTGTATTTCAAGCTATTTAAACTGTCAGATGCAGCCCTAACTTGCCTAAACCAAAGCACTCTTTCATAACTAAAGAATAAACTATAGTAGGTTTTTTATTTTGTTTTGTTTTCTTGCAGGCCCTAAGTCCAAGGTTACACTTTGCCCAAGTAGCTACTACTGCGTCGAGCTGCTAACGACGACAAATAAGCCGTGCACCTCAAAATGAGTTGTGAGAAACTAAAATAATGCATCGCGTTCTCCTCTAAGCAGCGTAACCGACCTCTCAGTCGGTCCCCTCTTTTGGGAGTAATAAAGTTTTGACCATCATGATCGCACCTTCCGCGGGGTAGCCGGGCCAGGGTAGGGCAGCGTGGAGCAAATGACCGAGATTATCTTCGCCACGTGCGCCAACACGCGGAGCTGAAACGACGTGGTCTAAATTGGGCAAATGCCATCCGCTTTTGGTTCTCATGCTCTACGCGCCATCTTGAATCTTGACGGTCCGTGGTAGTTTTATGGGCGGGAAACGCGGCTTTTGCGGAGATAGACGCGTTGCGCCCGACTGTGTCCCGCAGTTGTATTGCCGCACAAAACGACGAAAACGGAAATAACTTTCGGTAATCCCAATAACTGCGCGGCACGCAGTTCCCAACCGCGCAGTTCCCAACCGGGAAAAAAAAAACCGCGAGTTGATGGAACTGCATTAAGAGGCCTGAGGTGCGGCCTCACCGGTAACCACCACCGGGAACGCACTCCCTCACCAGAGAAGGATTGGCCACCCTGGTGCAGTATCTGGCCACTACCTCCCACATGGATACGCCAAATAACTCACGGCCCTCAGTCCTCAGCAGCTGCGAAGCAACAGACTACGGCGGCGGTCAGATCTGCAACGCAGCAGAGGGTGCTAAGAATATCTGGACTACAGGCCGCCATTGGAACCTGAACTTGGCAACGTTTAACGCTAGAACCTTATCTAGTGAGGGAAGTCTAGCTGTACTATTCGAGGAGCTAGAGGGTGTTAAATGGGATATAATAGGGCTCAGTGAGGTTAGAAGGACAGATGAGGCCTATACGGTGCTACAGAATGGGCACGTCCTTTCCTATCGGGGCTTGGCAGACAGAAGAGAACTGGGAGTGGGGTTCCTAATTCACAGAAACATAGCTGGCAACATAGAGGAATATTATAGCATCAATGAAAGGGTGGTAGGTATTGTAATTAAACTGAATAAAAGATACAAGATGAAGGTAGTACAGGCTTACGCGCCTACATCCAGCCATGATAACGCTTCAGTTGAAAGCTTCTATGAAGACGTGGAATCGGCAATGAGTAAGGTAAAAACACAGTATACTAGAGTGATGGGCGACTTTAATGCAAAGGTAGGGAAGAAGCAGGCTGGAGACCAGGCAGTAGGAGATTATGGCATCGACACTAGAAACGCCAGAGGAGAGCTACTAGTAGAATTCGCAGAACGCAATAATTTACGGATTTTGAATACCTTCTACCGAAAACGAGAAAACCGCAATTGGACATGGAGGAGCCCTAATGGCGAAAATAAGAACGAAATAGACTTTATAATGACTGCACACCCAGGAATCGTGCAGGATGTGGAAGTGGTTGGCAAGGTACGATGCAGTGACCATAGAATGGTACGGTCTCGAATTCGCCTAGACTTGAAGAAGGAACGACAGAAACTGATACGCAAGAAGCCAATCAATGAGCTAGCACTGAGAGGGAAAGTACAGGAATTCAGAGTCTCGCTTCAGAACAGGTACTCGGCTCTTAGTGAGGAAACCAACCTTAGCGTAGATACAATGAATGATAATCTGACGAGTATTATTACGGAGTGTGCAGTGGAAGTTGGAGGCAGGGTAGTTAGACAGGACACTGGCAAGCTTTCCCAGGAAACGAAGAACCTAATTAAGAAGCGTCAAATCATGAAAGTGTCAAGTACAACAGACGAAATAGAACTGGCAGAGCTTTCGAAGTTGATTAATAGACGTAAAGTATGCGATGTAAGAAGGTATAACATGGAGAGAAGTGAACACGCTCTGAAAAACGGAGGAAGCTTCAAAGCAGTGAAGAGGAAACTTGGGATAGGCAAAAGTCGGATGTATGCACTAAGGGACAAAGAAGGCAAAATAACTACCAATATGGATAGGATAGTCAAAATAGCGGAGGAGTTTTACAGAAATCTGTACAGTAGCCGAGACAACCACGACCTTAATACGATAAGAACTAGCAGTAACCCAGATGACACCCCACCAGTAATGATAGAAGAAGTCAGAAAAGCTTTGGAGAGCATGCAAAGAGGCAAAGCTGCTGGTGAGGATCAGGTAACATCAGATCTGCTGAAAGATGGAGGACAGATTGTGTTAGAAAAACTAGCCACCCTGTTTACGAGGTGTCTCCTGACGGGAAGGGTACCAGAGTCTTGGAAGAACGCTAACATCATCTTAATACATAAGAAAGGAGATGACAAGGACTTGAAGAATTACAGGCCGATCAGCTTGCTCTCTGTAGTGTACAAGCTATTTACAAAGGTAATTGCTAACAGAGTAAAGAAAACATTAGAATTCAATCAACCAAAGGAACAAGCAGGATTTCGAACAGGCTACTCAACAATTGACCACATTCCTACTATCAATCAGGTAACAGAGAAATGCTCAGAGTATAACTAACCACTATACATAGCCTTCATAGATTACGAGAAGGCGTTTGACTCAGTAGAAATATCAGCCGTCATGCAGACACTGCGGAATCAGGGCGTAGATGAAGTATATATAAACATTCTGGAAGAAATCTACAGGGGATCAACTGCTACCATAGTGCTTCATAAAGAAAGCAACAGAATACCAATCCAGAAGGGTGTAAGGCATGGGGACACAATCTCCCCAATGCTATTTACCGTGTGCTTACAGGAGGTTTTCAGAAGCCTAGAATGGGAACAGTTAGGGATAAGAGTTAATGGAGAATACCTTAGTAACCTGCGCTTCGCCGATGACATTGCATTGCTGAGTAACTCAGGGGACGAATTGCAACTCATGATTACGGAGTTACACAAGGAGAGCAGAAAGGTGGGTCTTAAAATTAATCTGCAGAAAACGAAAGTAATGTACAACAACCTCGGAAAGGAACAGCGCTTCGAGATAGGTAATAGTGCACTTGAAGTTGTAAAAGACTATGTCTACTTAGGGCAGGTAATAACCGCAGAGACTAACCACGAGATTGAAGTAACTAGAAGAATAAGAATGGGGTGGAGCACATTCGGCAAGCACTCTCAAATTATGACAGGTAGATTGCCATTATCCCTCAAGAGGAAGGTATATAACAGCTGTATCTTGCCGGTACTTAGCTACGGAGCAGAAACCTGGAGACTTACAAAGAGGGTTCAGCTTAAACTGAGGACGACGCAGCGAGCAATGAAAAGAAAAATGATAGGTGTAACCTTGAGAGACAAGAAGAGAGCGGAGTGGATTAGGGGACAAACGGGGGTTAAGAATATCATAGTTAAAATAAAGAAGAGGAAATGGACATGGGCCGGGCATGTAGCGCGTAGACAGGATAACCGCTGGTCATTAAGAGTAACTAACTGGATTCCTAGAGAAGGAAAGCGGGTTAGGGGGAGACAGAAGGTTAGGTGGGCAGATGAAATTAAGAAGTTTGCGGGTATAAATTGGCAGCAGCAAGCACAGGACCGGGTTAACTGGCGGAGCATGGGAGAGGCCTTTGTCCTGCAGTGGACGTAGCCAGGCTGATGATGATGATGATGAATCCCAATAACTGGTAGCAAGCAGGCGTTTGGCTTAGCCTTGTAACCAGCTTAATTCGGCAACGAAATTCTGCCTTCAACAAATCGTGGCACCCGCCAATTGTATTGCATAACTCTTCGCGTAACATGGATTAACAGTGAAGGTTAGTTCACACCTAAGACAAGTACCGGTCGCGCGACGATTAGTGACTGGCGGTCAGAGAGCGACTCTCTAGTCCTCTTTCATGTTTGCCAACAGCGGTAGACGCCGTCGACATACTGGGGTGCTTGTTAAGACGTCGCTACAAGCAGTCCGGCATGTCGGCGGTGCCTACCACTGTTTACAAACTTGGAATAGTTCAATACACAGACTGCGAGCGGCTAATATCTGTCACCACATAAAATTCGTGTCTGGATGCATGGTAACTGCCCCGCACAATAATATGACGTCCTGTTCTTGCGAATATGGTTCCTTCAGAGGTTAGCGACTGCAGCAGCGTGACCGAAAAATCTGTCGGTGAGCAAACAAACCAAAGTGGTCGCGTTGTGACATTGTAGACCCATTTCTACTTGGTTGTGAGAATATAAAAAATTAAGAAACAAAATAATATATTACATACACATACAATTTTACCTTTAGTTAGCTAAGAAGTTCTCATTAGAATGGAGTACACATGAAATCACAGTGAAAAGTTTCAACGTCATCTGCTGAATATTAATAGCTAATATTAGTATCTTAAAAAACAGTGTTGAAGAGCTTTTATTGCTTTACAACTTTCGCCTTCTGTTCTCCTGTTTCTTCCTTCCACAGTAAGGCTACCAACCACACTGTGGTTTTTTTTTTTTAAGCCGTCATCTGTTTGCCTCTCTCTCTCCCTACTAAATTATTGAAATTTTTTCGTGCATCCTTCTTTGTAGTGCAGGCTCAACGAATCCTGCTTGTATTTCGAGCCCCACCATTCCTCTATACCACCGCGTTAACGTCAATCCAAGATCACCGAAGACCGTGGACTCCCGTCCCTGTGGACCCCCCCCCCCCCTCCCCCCATTGTGGCTCAAGGTCCCTCCCTATATAACCTTGTGTACGCGCCACTTGCGGTGCACAAAGCAGGCATGCTATCTGAAGTGCTCCAGGCAATCTGGGCTCCTCGTAAAAGTTGAGCGCTTCCCCTCCACCTCGTTGCGCCATTCTTAATGACGTCCACGCTGCAAATGGTCTCGTGGGCGGCGAGGCACCCACCACGAGTATGTTTACGTTTTTTGTATTTTTTCAGCGAGCTAAGGGAGAAAGCCTATTTTTGGAAACGGGAAAGCGGACATCGCAATGCATACAAGCGGCCCACTTGAGAATCGTTCAATAAAAATGACGGCCGTATGAGAATGGGCGGCACGAAAATGTTCCTTCGTTTCTGAGATTTCCCTGCGCAACTTGCTTTCTGCGTTCGAGATGACGTTGAAATGACCGCGAATGCCTTTTATTCACTGTTTTCGTTTGCTTGGTTTTGTTTCGTTCTGTCTCTTTCTGGAAAGAAGTTTTCGTTGCCTTTGTGGCTGAGAGACGAGGGAATTTGAAGTCAAATCATGTTCTTCGGGAACGTATATAGGCGCATGCGCTAAATCAACGTGCAACAACATTATGCAGCCATCTTTCTTTAAAATGTACTGTGCTTTATCGTGGAATGAGTAAGCATAATTACTTTTCAGCTAAATAGTAAACAAAACAACTCTTAATAGTTGACAATTTTGTTTTCATTGGGATCAGACTGAAGATAATATTGGTCTCATAAAAACACATTGCCTCAATTGACAATCAATTAGACAACTTTAGTCAACATTCACTTACACTTGGCATCATTGTGGTACTGAGAGAGTTAAACACACAATGCCACTTGCATTAAATGCATACCATGCACGCCACATAGATATATTACCACTAACAAAATAAGAAATACTACATATCTGCGCAGCATAAATAATAAAAAAACTGTGCGCCTGAAATACATTTTCTTTGTTCCCCTAAACTGTGTCTCGTTATGACTAATAGTATTGTGGCAAAATGTTCTACTAGAGCTTATAATAATAAATAAATACATGTTACGGTGTAGTTTCAGCATCGGTTCTTATTTATTGTTCGTACTCTTTGTATTTACTCCTTAATTTCATATTCTGTTACACAGACGTTCTGCGAGATCATTCAAGTGTAAATAGAACATACATGGTGTATTCTGTGTTTATTTTATGCTTGTGTATTTTGCTTGCTGTATTTTGCCTATGTAACAGGTGGCGGAAGCTTTGTCAAGCTGCGACGAAGCAGCTTTTTCTTTTGCCTCATCCCTTTCGTTTCGTCGTGAAAACGAAAGACGAACATGTTTGATTTTATTTGATCATTAGTCATCGCTTAGCCAAAGGGTGGTACCATTAGCCAGGATACCACAAATTTTGTCGAATTCTTCTAGCCACATACCATTGAATGTATACGCACGTGATGCTCTCGACTGGTGATCTCTCATCGAAAGGGTGCGTTTTTTAAATACGGACCCGCCACGGTCGTATGGTGGTTACGGCACTCAGCTGTTGACCCGAAGGTCACGGGACCGAACACCGGCCGCGGCAAGCACATTTAAATGAAGGTGAAATACTAGAGGCCCATGTACTATTTAACTATAGAGCACGTTAAAGAACGCCAGATTGAGCCCTCCACTACAGGGTCCCTGTAGTGTCCCTGAAGTGGAGGGCTCTATTTATGCATGCTCTACTATTATTATTATTATTATTATTATTATTAGTAGTAGTAGTAGTAGTAGTAGTAGTAGTAGTAGTAGTAGTAGTAGTAGTAGTAGTAGTAGTAGTAGTAGTAGTAGTAGTAGTAAAATGCTGGCCACTGCCGTTGAAGCTCTCTCTCTCTCTCTCTCTGTGTGTGTGTGTGTGTGTGTGTGTGTGTGTGTGTGTGTGTGTGCGTGTGCGTGTGCGTGTGCGTGTGCGCGCGTGTGTGTGTGTGTGTGTGTGTGTGTGTGTGTGTGCGTGTGCGTGTGCGCGCGCGCGCGCGTGTGTGTGTGTGTGTGTGTGTGTGTGTGTGTGTGTGCGTGCGTGCGCGCGCGCGCGCGCGCGCGCGTGTGTGTGTGTGTGTGTGTGTGTGTGTGTGTGTGTGTGTGTGTGTGTGTGTGTGTGTGTGTGTGTGTGTGTGTGTGTGTGTGTGTGTGTGTGTGTCTAATATTATGCACAGTAACATTTTTAATTGAGCGATTCCCTCAACGCGGACATGAGGTTATTCCGAACTAATGGAAGCGCACATCAATGCACGAGCCCTGCCAAGGAGCGTGGCTGCGCGTTTTCTCTCTCACCAAAAGCGCCTCTCTACCATACATGTTTGCATGTGAACGTGGACACGGAGATATACGAATTCCCTCTTACTCGCCATGAGCACGTTTGCAGTCCAACTTTGAATGCACTGGGTTACAGTAGAAAGTGATTATGTGCCATGGGACCGAACAGAATACACCATGTACTCAATAGCATGCCGTTAATGGCACTCACTTCGCTCTTCATGTTGCCCTAATGCTGCGGTACAAGCATTAAAAAATAATGAAATTCTTAATTTCATGTCACCGCCCATGTTTTGACAACAGTCTTGTAAGAACTTTAATGTGGCTTTGCTGCAATGTTCAAGATTATACGGTGAAGCATAAAAAATGCATTGCGGTGAAGGAAATTGATCGCATGCGTAAGTAGGCCCTCTATACAACACATCATTATTCAGCCCACTTTGGCGCTGCTCCATGACACCCTAGGGGCAAAACAGGTGTTAAACATGTAAATTTGACA
Source organism: Rhipicephalus microplus (assembly GCF_043290135.1). Taxonomy (NCBI): domain Eukaryota; kingdom Metazoa; phylum Arthropoda; class Arachnida; order Ixodida; family Ixodidae; genus Rhipicephalus; species Rhipicephalus microplus. Next base: position 208,242,104 of record NC_134700.1, read on the forward strand.
ACTGTGGTCCCAGCTTGAATATCCCTGTTCTTCTCAAAGTGTCAGTCGCTCTCGTAAGGACTCAGTTTTCCAGTAGTGCTGTTATTTTCGCCAAATACAATCGCAGCGCGTACTTTCATTAATGAATATTGCTATATAATAGACGCCCTTACTTTAAAACGCATGTAAGATTATTGTCCATATATTCATACCACGGCCGCTGGATGAAAACATACATCGAGCGGCCAGTACATACATGTAATCACCCCCTACCTAAATCGTAATCATGAAAAAGCGGAGCACCGAAAGGAAACCGATTGCTTAAAAAGAACGCTATTGATTTATCGCCATCATTACAGCTGAATTGCGTAAGTTTCATTTTTAGTTATTTTCTTTTTTGTCTTTACTAGCAAAAGATAAAACACGCAACGAGACATTAGAGTGAAAGAATAATGACCAAGTCTCGGTGCACTGCAACCAACTTCAATCAATGTTGTGCTGCTCTCCTCTGATCAGATAACTTCCTTGTAAATGAGAAACATTGCCTCATTTTCATTTCATTGAACATACACAGCATTGACGTGACCTTTTTTTTTTCTCTAGGTGTGCGAGAATACAGCAGAACATCGGCGGACAAGCCAAGTCTGTATGAATGTTATGGAGTCGGTTTATGCAAATACAAATTGGCGGTTCGAAGAAACAGTTTTTTTTTTTATAAGAACTCTCTAATTTTGTCCTGTTGCTAGGAGCTGCTGGTCATATTAGGTCACGGGCTCCACAATCTTATTCTATATATTAGTGCACAAAGCCCGATTCTTTTTTCTTGTGTTGCCAGCTTTCTTGTATACTGTTCTTGAGTTCAGTTTCATTATTGAGGTGGTTACCGTAGCCCTATCATCGCCATCTCATACATTTAACATTATCAAGTAGTAGCAGATCCAAAAGACAACGTCCGTCAGACTGTATATATGATATACGGAACGCATACGTAACAATAACAAAAACTAAATGAGTAATATAAATATTACTATGCAGAGCATGTTATTGGTTCAATATAGCAAACTCAGTTGCCCTCCGGTCTCTCATTCGTCGTCGCGTCGTGCACGTGGCTTATCGAAATCTGAATCTGGCGTGCCGTGATTAACCTCGAAGTTACCCCTCCATCCGTTCCTCGTGTCTGTGGCGTAGGACGGCGTGATTACATCGTACCGTCTACTTCGATGGGATTGCGCCTAACCTGGGGTCCACTCGTCCCAGCACGCCGCTGCTGCATCGAGATGCGAGGAGGTTGAAACGCCGAGGAGGAATTATCACAGCAAATTACCACCGCTTGCTCGCCAGAATGGAGATGAGCGGGTGGCCAGTGCGTGTGCCGAGCGCTGTCCAGCCTGTGCTTCTGGGGACCTCAGCCGCTGATGGTCTTCGCCCTCATGCGGATAAACTATGCGGTGAAAACGACGTCGTGCCAGCATGTCGTCTCAGAAGAAGGAATGGTGCGAGGCGGTAAAAGAAGCAGGAAGAAGTGATCAGACTCCTTGAAGTGCCAGTCGGTGCCTTAATTCATTCATTCATTCAGTCGGTCAGTATGTTAGTGAAGTAAGTAAGTAAAGTAAAAGAAGTAAGTAAAGTAAGTACACAAAGTAAGGGAGTAAGTAAAGTAAGTAAGCAAGTCGGTCGGTCGGTTGGTCGGTTTGTTTTTGTTTGTTTGTTTGTTCGTTTCTTTGTTATCCACATGGATTCACGCTGATAAAACATTCCCTAGTCTACTCGCTCTTGTAGAGACAAAGTTCTTTTTTTTTTCTTTCTGCACAAAGCCTCCGCACGCAGTGAGGCTCGAGTCTTGTGAAATGTTTATACAAGACAGCAGAGTTTTCTCTAATCGACTATCCCATAAACCATTCCTGTTTCTTAAGCTGTTCTATAGCATTTATTGGACATCCAAGATATTCGCAAGACAGATGACGATGTCACGATTCTATCCCACTCGCCTACGTTTTTCTGCCTCACCCGTAATTATCGCTATAGAAGGCCTAACATATTGTCATTTGATTTTCAAAGCTTTGCGTCTTTTCTTTCCGAGCCATGCTTCTCACCAAAACAAACGCGATTTGCATGTGCGAGTAAGACGCACGCACGCATGCACGCGCACATACAAACGCAAATGAACACAATGAAAGGTACACCGAGAGAAACGAGGAAATAAATGCTAAGACAGCGTTTGTTTCGATTTCTGACAATAAATGGCGACAAAAAAATTCTTTAGACAAGAAAAAGTGAAAGTTAGGGACAAACGAAGCACTTAAAATCACCAATACGCGAGTGAGGAGCAACCCTAAGTCGCCAGCCAGTCTTTCCAGTTGAATATTGTTAGTGCATGCGAACACCCCTTCCTCTTTCATTTTCTTGAGGAACACACTCAAGTATTCTTTCTTTATTTCTTTTTTTCTTTCTTTCTTTCATTCTTTCTTGTTTCCCTTTTTCTTTTCTTTCTTTCTTTTTCTGTTTCTTTCTTTTTTTGTTTCTTCTTTTCTTTCTTTATTTTTCTTTCTTTGCCGTTTAAGGAAAGATTTTCCTTGCTGACTCCCATGATTTGTTCGTGCCAACGCGCCCAGTTATTCGTGTCAATTAGTCGTGAATGGGAATTCTTGACCATGCATATAGAGTGTCATTAACAATGGAAGCTTCGTAATAACCTTTGAATGCCATGAATACGTGCGTCCACGAGACCCATGTACAGACACCAAAACCAGGCTATAAAGCTTTCGAAGAGAGTGCACTTCAGATGAGAAACACACGAAATAGAACAGAAAAAGAGTCAGCAAACCCTTGCGTATCCATGGTTCAAGATTGCTTCGCTGCACGAATTTCGAGTAGTGCGTGAACTCGGCAAATCGTTCAGAGAAACCGTACAGAATATGGAAAACAGCGTCCCCTTCAGGTAATGTGGTGCATCTAATCAGCACTTCACAAAGGCGAGTCACTTTTAGAAAGCGACGAGCAAGCGGAAAGGTGAGTATTATGAAATGTATGAGAAAGGTGACTAATAATATCTCCACCTACAGACAGACAGACAGACAGACAGACAGACAGACAGACAGACAGACAGACAGACAGACAGACAGACAGACAGACAGACAGACAGAGAGATAGATAGATAGATAGATAGATAGATAGATAGATAGATAGATAGATAGATAGATAGATAGATAGATAGATAGATAGATAGATAGATAGATAGATAGATAGATAGATAGATAGATAGATAGATAGATAGATAGATAGATAGATAGATAGATAGATAGATAGATAGATAGATAGATAGATAGATAGATAGATAGATAGATAGATAGATAGATAGATAGATAGATAGATAGCATTTGATCTGTTACACTACATTGGGGAAGTGGAAGGGTGCAGCAAAGAACAAAAAAGGGAGGGAACAAGGATGAAAGCGTTTTTACGTAATCTGAGCCCTGCTTTTCATCATACATAAAGCATGCCGTGCAAGTGATGATGAAACAAGAGGCAATAATATCATCTGTAAAGAGACATACCACCCGTCAAGCGACGTAATCGAGAGACAAAGAAGTGTAATAATGATAAAAAACGCGACCAATGTCGTTGCATTATTGTGAAACAGGAGGTATACCATGTAACACGAAATATCAAGTGGTATGCTCGAGCCATATTTCCTCATCTTCATTCTGGTGCGGCTTACTACGTGTACAGTGTACCTTCGGTTGCCGTATTTATATACGCGTAACTTGGTCCCGCATCAAGCTCGGAGGGAAAGCTAATTACGGCGGTGTAAGGTTACCCGGCCAGAGATGATTATGCGTGATACATTACTGCGTGGCTCGTAAGCACCCAACTCTGCCTACGCAAACGCCAAAGCACGTAAGCCGCACATCAAAGACAGATGAGTCCAGTGGATGGGAAAGAAATGACGGCGCGTAATACTATGTTAATGTTCACGCCATATAGTACGCTAAAACAAATTCAAAGTTGGTGTAGACTGGCATGTTCTTCCAAGACTGTATCAAAAATGTAGAAATTATCATGGCGAAAATATACTTTCGGTCTTGTACGCAGTTAATGCGAAAACGTATGCGATGTGTTTGATGTAACTCTGTCTGGTGCAGCTGATTTTCTTTCGAAGGTTGTGAGTTCGTATCAAATCGACGGAAAGGGTGTTCTTGTGCACTTCAAATCATTTTGAACTCCGCAATCACTACACAAAAGGTAAAGACGAAAATTAATATCGTGTATGATTTATTTGGCCGTACCGTCTGTCGGATTCATTTAGTTGTGTATTTACAAGGCCACCCGAAAAAATTTCTGTGTGTCGTTCAAGCTTCTTATGTGCAGTTTTGGTTTGTTATTATTGATAATAGTATTTTTATTAGTAGTAGTTGTCGTCGCCGCCATCGTCGAAGTATTAGTAGTAGTAGTAGTAGTAAGCATGGTGAAGTGCACATGCATCAATGATTAAGCGCATTAAGCTTAACAAGTAGTAAACACAGGAGGAAAGAAATCAGGAAATTTTACACAACGGCGTGGCGAGGAAAAGCACGCGCAGTGTCGGTTCTTAAAGTTCTTAAAGGTGTCAAAGTTATAGCAATACATGAAATAGTGGCCTGAGAACTTTTAAGGAACCCTGTATGCCTTTATCCTTTATATTATTACATATCATCATATAAGTTCATACTACTGATACCCGTGCACAGAAATGCAGAGAAATGTAACGTCCAAACTATGGCATCGACGAATAAGGCACACAGCTAAGGATAGTGGTCACCAGAAAGCTGGGCTTTGCGAGATTAGGGCATATGGAACCCCCAAGATAAAGATTGAGCAGCGACAAACGTTAGGCAGCGGCAGCGAAAAAAAGAGGGTAAGGTGGCGAGGGGACAGCGGTGAAATCTGCCCGAGTCGCGTGCCGGGATATGGGGCCGGAATCGAGCAGAATCGTTGCTGTCCGGCGTCAGTCCGCGAGCCATAGCTCGTTAAGGAAGAAGGTACAGCTGGCTACTCGGGAAACGCTGGGACTACGACAATGAGGCCGTCCGTATAACGAAGAAAGACGGACGTGTTCCCCGCACTGCTTGCCCCCCAACCTCCCCATCATCGACCGCCCTCGCTCCCAAAACCCAGACGAATTCCGTGTACTACTACGCAAATGGAACTCGATTGCAAGGGCTCGTTCGATTGGGATACGGGATCGCGAGAAAACGCCTTCAGCCCTGGAGCAAGGAAGCCGACGCTCTTTCTTGCTTCCTCCGCAGATTTCTCATTCTCCCCTCTCCCTGTTTCTTTTCTCCTCTCTCTCTCTCTCTCTCCTCAACATTTTTTTTTTTGCCTTATTGAGGCGGTATCTCGCATGCCTAGAACGTAGCAAAAGTACAGGCGCCTTTTGTTTGTTTGCATTGTAGCATGGCCTTGACAGATTTGACGGTGATGAGGATTTCTCGAAAGAAAAAATAAATTATTTCAAAGCAACACGCGCACAGACAATGAGCAGAGGTCTGGCGTTGTTTGTCTATGTGTTGCTTTATGTTAAATAATGTTTTCTCCTTCAAGAAGTTATGAACCAGCTAGCCTAAGAAAACGTTTTAGGGTAACGCGGACTTGCATCGCAGTGGACTAATTGTCACCATTACAATTTACTCGCTTAATGAATGCTGCTGCCTACGCACTGAGAAATTGACATGAATCTATCTCATGAGATCACGTTGAAGGAAAATCGTCGCTCTGGAGTGCGCTTCGAATCGTACGCCGCGGGTCAGCCATTTGAGATAACGCAGTGCGTAATCGTGAACAAGCTTGCTGCGAATTATTCGCTTTACAGCGTCTGAAAACGAAAATATAGCATATATATATATATATATATATATATATATATATATATATATATATATATATATATATATATATATATATATATATATATATATATATATATATATGTATATATAGACCGTAGGAGAGGAGAGGAGTGCGCATACGCTGTAAGGGTATTCACGCCGCACAGTTGATTGAACCTCGCTCCAAGATGCTTCAGATCTAAAAGAAATTAATAAAATAAATAATCAGAACAACTTCAAAAGAACAAAAGTGAGTGAGAAAAAATTACGGCATATTCACGGGGTGAATGATGATGAATGGGCGAAGCTCCGGAGGGATTCATCGGTAAACTGTGAATCTTCCGTGTAATTCGCCCAGTCGATCATCATGTAAAGACGTGAGAAACGCTGTGTGTGTATATACACAAATCAACTTTTATTTGTTCTTAGACGATGGATGGCTTGCGATGTCCCTTGCCTCGCGCGCTCGCACATCGGGATTCTGTCTGCGAGCGCGCGCTGCTGCCGCCTTGCGCTCTCTCCGCTGTGCAGCCTTATCCATCCGGCGACTCCGAGCGCGCGCCAACAGCGAACGGATTTTATTACAACGCTCCCCCTAGCGTACGTCGCCGGACCAAATCGAACGATTGCCTTCAACCAATGACACGCGCCATATGTGACATCATTCCTATTTTATAAGATCTCGCGTCTTTCATCAACTACAAGTACCGCTTTCTAGTTTATAACATCTTGCATCTTTTCATCATCAGCTACAAGTACCACCATCTAGTAAACACTACAAGAACTAAACGAGAGGTGGCTACATACAGGAGACGGTACTGCCATCTAGTGAACACTGCAAGAACTAAACTAGAGGTGGTTACATACAGGCTACAGGGGACGCACAGCCCACGCCCTAAGGAGCTTCGCCCCTAAAAAAAGGACAAACATATTTATTGATAAGCCCCGCAGACTTGAAAGAGTGCCAGATATTTCGACCCCCTGAGATTGGAATTTCTTTTTTCAATTACTCCGTAGGAAATAATTGCTTTGAGCAACGTTTAAACGGAAGAGAGAGAGAGGGTGCCAGCAGCCGTTTTGGAACAGACAGTCTCGGAATGCCAGACCGAGCTCTCCATCACACCCGAAATCAGTTAAAGACTTTCATAGCTTTCGAACGACTTGCCACTCATACAAACATTAGGCATCAGATCAGAGCACATGAATCAAGGGCTTGGTCTACTATTTTAGGAACTGACGAGCTGATATGTCCACTATCCATATATAGTTAGCTTTGACGCGTATTATAGGCGAAAAGAAAACGTATTTCGCGTACGCACCATCCCCCATTTCCCAGCGCCCAGTGTGATCGAGTGCTAACTTCGACTGGGTAGCGCATAAGGCACAGAAGCGAAAGATAGAGCGCTTGTGCTGTCTGCGTCTTTATCCTTTGTTCCAGTGTCTTATGCGCTACACATTCATACATATGCATGTTTACTCACCTGCCTAACTTGTCGCACTTATCCGTGTGAGAAGTGTTGACCGTGTGGACACCATTAAAGGGCCAGTCAACGGGCTCCAGCTTTTTTTTTTTTTTTTACACCCTCCGAAGACGCTTGTCAATTCGCAGAGTAGACCATGGTGATCACGTTTTCCGAATATTACAGCGCTGCACGTAACGCAAAGCCTCCATTTCGAAAAACAGTTCCCGCGCTCCTTTTCTACACCTGGCCAATTTTCCTTTCATGCGCTGAGACGCAACGTCACCGATCGATGACTTGACGTAGCACGCAACTCGTCAATTGGTCTAAACCAGTTAGGAAGACGGGCTATGTCTTTTTCCACTTGTGAGGGAGCACAGTAGTGAGGCCACGAGAAAATGTGAAACCAGATGAAACCGACGTTCTAACAGCTGTGACTTCCTTAATATGGCACGTATTCGCATACTTCTTGCAGCAGCATGTTCATAAAGCAAAAGCGAACATAGTTCTCTTGATAACAATTTTCACACCTAGGGGTTGTTTACCGGCCCTTTAAATTCACCGAGATAGAGAGAGAAAGAAGAACGTCAAAAGATGACAAAATGTAAAGGACGTGAATGAAATTAAGGGGGGGGGGGGGAGGGGGGGCTGGAGGTCACTCGAGTGACAGTGACAAAACGCTACGCATACGCGGTGTTTTGATGGGCGCAGGCCCACGTCAGCATCAACTGGGACAATGAGTCCTGCGCCGACGACATTTTTAAGACGTAACCTATACGAAAAACACAAGGAGAGTATACTGATCGCTGAGGCTGTTAGCCACAGCGCTTCTAAAACGGCACGTTTTGAGAACACAATAGAGGCACTACTTACATAGGCCCAGCTATTTGCCCCACAGACACGTCTGAAAACGTCCTAGATATTCCACAAATGGTTCCGAAATGGTCAGGCTGCAAATAGAACACTCCCTAGTACTGATGAATTGAGGAAGATAGATAGATATGTGGGGTTTAACATCCCAAAACCACCATATGATTATGAGAGACGCCGTAGTGGAGGGCCCCGGAAATTTCGACCACCTGGGTTTCTTTAGACGTGCACCCAAATCTGAGCCCATGGGCCTACAACATTTCCGCCTCCATCGGAAACGTAGCCGCCGCAGTTAGGATTCAATCCCACGACCTGCGGGTCAGCAGCCGAGTGCCTTAGGCACTAGACCACCGCGGCGGGGCGATAAATTGAGGAAGGCGTATATATAAAATTGTCGCTTGTGAAAGCGCCACAAGGAATGCGCTATACGCGAAGGCAAAGCCCCATTTTCCTCGTTCTTTTGTTGTTGTTGTTTGCGTTTCCTGGTCCTCTTACGCTAATATTTTATTCCCTTCCCTTTTAATTACCCGCAAAACCATCCCATGTAGTAATAGAGATTGGCGGCAGAAGCACTTCATTACCAACACCACCAACTAAACACTACCATTCGCAATCCGGAATACGTCAGCTGTTTCGCACTTGGTACACTCTACAGGTTCGGCTTCTCCTAGAAGGCTTCACTGGCGATCGTTGCGCTTTTCTTTTCTCGTCAATGATGGACGCGCTTGAAAGACGCCGCTCCAGTGAAGCGAGGAATGTCTCAGTTCGAAACCATTTAAACGTTCGCCGATACCCGCCACTTTTAACGGCTTATGTGTCGACTAAGTGGCCACCTGTGACATCTATGGAGCGGATGATTGCTTTCGTGGTTACGTAGCAAAAATTTGTTTTTTTTTTAATTATTAATTCTTGGTCACTTCTTTCTTGCTGCACTATGAGTCTAAGCTCTTTCCAAGGTGGAAGATGGTATCCCCGTTTCTCTGTTATCACAGGAGATATATTTTTTTATTAACTGATAGTCACTGTAATAGAAGTGTAATAGAATGATATCTTTATTTTCATTGCCTGCTTAACAAACGCTGCTGCAGCGCTGCTGAAGTTGAAGCATTTTCTCGTTACATACATTTCAACAATGAGGGCGCGATATTTGACTTTTACTTGTATTTAATATCGTTTGTTCGTTCCTTTGCTTGTTTTTTGTTGTTTTGTTTATTACTTTGTTTGTCTGTTTGTTTGTTTGTTTGTTTTTTATCCAGCCAGTGTTACGAGATGCTAGCGGGATAACAAGCTAATAATAATCACAAAAGAAGCAAAAAGAAAAGCTGTGCAACTTTCGCGAAGGAATCCAATAGAAGTGAATATTAATCGTGTTTTCAATGCTTGAAAATATTTTAATCTTAATAAAATATGTCACTCAATCACGAAGGGGAGCTGAAAAAAAATCCGTTTAGTTATTCATACCACCCATGCTATGAACGAAAGTACGTGTTTACTTTATAACGTTAAACTCACCACTCGAATTAATGCACGTTCGCCAGTGCACGATAACCGTTACTAATTTAGTCCCCCAACTTATGTCTGACTTCCGCACTTAACTACACATCTGTCAGCGTGATGATCACAACAATAACTGTATTGACTGGTAAAATACCAAATCAGCCCAAAAGGCACGACAAGCGCCTGGAAGGTTTTACGAGCAACTCGGCGAAACAAGAAGCGCGAAACCACTCATTTTGTGTGGAGCTGGCAACTCTATAGCCTGCCCAAACTCGATATGGACAGAGGTGTTGAAAAGTTCACAGCCCGCCATTCCACAGCACGGTCTAAAAACTTTTTACCATTCATTTTATACTGGGGAACGCGAAGCTTCCATTGTCTTTCACGCATAACTATCTATTCAATTAAATATTGTAGGTTGTGCTAACCAGTACCACTGAACCAACTCTGGATGTTGACTCTGTATATACATCATTGCACTGAAGAAGAAAGGAGACGATGTTGCTGTAGTAACAACATATCGCATACATTATCCAAACAGTTCTTAGCCGACATAAGCACACAGTGGCCAACATTTAGAAAATTACTAGTCAACATTAGCCAAAAATCATTAGTATAAAAAATGTTGTGTATAATGCTAATGAATGTTAACTGAATGTATCTGAATGGTATCTGGGTGTGCGAGTAAATGGTGCAGGCCATAATGCAATCACTAGCAGTTCACTGTTCACAAACCGTGAAGACGTATCCTAAGCTATGCTCTCTCAGGTAAAAAATATTGAAAAAAAAAAACAGAATGGGAGATGGCCTGAAGTCATGTCACCCACATAACTGAGAATTAGGCTCTCACAGGTTTCCTAACAGAACTCGGCGAGGACATTGGCGGAGCCAGTGAGGTGTGGCTAGGTGCAGTGCCTACGAATACGGTCATTTTCTGTCCCGTCAAAAAGAAAAATAAACGACATAAAGGAGATATTGGCAAAGTATCACTTTGCCAATATCTGCGTTCTTTCCTGTCTCTCTTGTTTTTTTTTTCTTCAAGTTTGTGCAGTGATTCAATTTTTTCAAGTATGAACCAACTAGTCTGCAAAAAAGTATTACTTCACCGCCAGTTTGCGGGGTGATTTGAGGCCGCCTGTTTCCACGAGGCGCGGACGATGATATACGCTGCTTTTCATGTGGGCCGCTTCTTTTACGGGCGACGTCTTTTTTTATATATAAAAATGCTTTGAAATGACTGTCGTAAAAAAGATCGCAAGATGGAGGCGATGAAGTAGGCACTTTAGATGAAAAAAAAAGTGTCGGCATGGTTATTTGTGACGTATTTTATTGCATGACCAAACTGGATAGGTTAAATAGACGGAAAGAAGAATATGTTGACAAATGCCATGTCTGTGATGCTTTGGACGTTATAAATACCATAAAGGAAGATGTATGAGCAGCCCGTCCTAACGTTTCAGCGATGCAATGCATGGTACTGCCTATGAATAAGCAAGCAAAAGAAGGACATGTGCTTAGAAACCGTTTATATCGACGTAGTACGTAAGGGACAATTGGACATGCTGTATATACAGCATGGACAGTAAAGAACGCAAATACAACGACTAAACACAATGTACAGGGAACATTATCATTAAAAAAATGTCCAAGTCTTCGGGATGTTCGAAACATGTGGTAGTACGGACTAACACACGAACTTATCATGATTTACGCGTTACATGTTATGCAATTTACACGTCGATATATATACACTTCATAACTTCAAGGGCATGAAACTATATATATATATATATATATATATATATATATATATATATATATATATATATATATATATATATATATATATATATATATATATATATATATATATATATATATATATATATATATATATTTATATATATATATATATATCAGATGTTAGGATGGAGGCTATTTACATAACTGCAATCTGATGGCATGCAATTTTTATATACGAGAACACCATCGGATAAGGACATACACATAGGGGAAAATGTAAATACATACATATTATATGCATGCGACATCTTCTATATGGTGACCTGGCTACAAGAACCAGGCCAGATGAAAAAAAAAAAAAGGCAGCATATCCGCGGAGTGAATGATGAAGAGTGGGGCGAAGAATTCATCCGTCCATGCGTTCGTCAGTGTGAGCGTCCATGCGTCCATCAGCCCGTCCGTGCGTGCGTCTGTTCATGCGTCCGTCCCTGCGTACGTCCATGCGTCCATCCATGCATCTGTCTATGTGTCCGTTCGTCCATCTATTCAACACTCCAAGTACCATCATCTCGCATCTTTTCATCATATATTCCTCATATAGAAGCACCGCCATCCAGCGGACATTCCAAGGACTAAACGAGAAGTGTCACACGCACACTTTCTTACGGCTTGCGCTTCGGGTCCACTTCCCACCTTTAACCACCTCGAGTTCATGGTATATACAAGTTCATTGTATTCATGGCACTGCGGCCGAACGCTCGCTAAACCTTTCGAAAACCAAGGAGGTTACGCCCAGCGAGTATGACGTATCAAACTTTTTCAGTCAGATAGTGCTCAATGTACATGCCAATGGCTGCTAATGGGAAATGAGAGGCGGAGAATTCGGCTTTTACTTTCTTACGGCTTGCGCTTCGTATCTACTTCCCATTTTTAACCACCTCGAGTTCATTCATGGTATATACAAGTTCATTGTATTCATGGCACTGTGGCTAAACGCTCGCTAAACCTTTCTAACGCTAAGGAGGTTACACCCAGCGAGTATAACGTAGCAACCCTTTCTTGTCAGATGTACATGCCAATGGCTGCTAATGGTGATCGCAGCCTGCGCGTTAACTAAAAGCCGAATGCTCCTGTCTCATTCCCCATTAGCAGCCATTGACATGTACATTGAGCACTATTTTTTATTGTTCAACAACGCACAGAAGAAGTCTCTCACCGGCACCACCTTGGAGGTCAAAATGTAATACTTGTTACATACTACAGGAGACGAACGAGTGCCGCTAAAGGAGCTTCGCCCCTAAAACAAACCACACACGTTGGTAGATCACCGACAGAAAACGACAGGACAAGTGCCGTAGGAATTCCTCTTCCCTAAGGAAGAACTATTTCTCCGACAAGACAGACAAAAGTTTAGTGCATAATCGTTCGAAACTTGGAAACAAAGCACGGCGACGGTGAGCCGCTGCAACAGCCATACACCTGTTACGCCACAAACAAAAAGCCCCCGCAGATATCAGAAGGCGAGCGATCCGACTACACGAGCAACGACACGGCGTGACAAAACGATTCGGTCCTATACTCTACCGAAACCAGTGTTTACGGCTGTCGAAATTACCTTTGAAATTAAGCATTCCTGTAGCACATGTTGCTTTGATTCTTGTAATGAGCAATTAGGGCAAGTGGAATATGGCACCATGTCTCACCATTGCAGTCTGTCTCGTGTTGGGAGCACTCTCCATCATACACGCCACATGAAGTCACAGAGATGACCAGGCAGAAAGGACGCCGTTATAGCGCTCCACAAGACATTCCTAGAACGCTCTAGAGAGGCTGGTGGGGCCGGAGGGAGCAGCAGGGCCACCGTCAATTATACGACACGGCTTTCCAGTATGTCGACATCAGGACAAACTTGCTGTGCATGGCGATAAAACGCTACAGTCGCGAAGTAAAAAAAAAAACAGGTACGTTAAGAATTTGCGGCGAGGCATGAAGTCGTGCGGCGACAAATAGCGTATCTCGCTGCCTAAGAAGTAGCAGGCAAAATCACGCGCTGGGCACTGTTGACCATGAAACAAGCGAAGTAGGAATCGCAGAGCAACCAGCCGGCAGTGAACAGACACGGATCGGAACGCGAATCCACCACTGATGCGTGGTTGCCCAAGCGCATCACGGCACACTAGTTTCGTTCCACCCGACCAAAAAAAATTTAGCTAAGAAGGTATTAAAGTGACCGAGTTATCCGCAATGGTGGCTGTACAACATGGGAAACGTAGCATGCTCGACCGCAAAATAGTCTGTGCCAAGTACTTTCTATCGAATAGTGGTAAATTGTATACTCTTGCACTTCCCGGACATGACGTTTTACATATTCGAGTAGTGAAACCCACACAGGGGTTGATATGCCATCACAGGTATAATCCCGCCCCAAAATGCGAATGGAATTACTTTTCTGAATACGGAAAATTGGACTTAGGCATGTATCTAGCGAACAAAAAAAAATATCCGCATTTCGACAAATGTAACGCTGCGCCAGAAACTGTTTCATACTCGGCAAGGCTACGTGATAGACTGTCCTCGTTCTTCAAGTACAATAGGATGTTATCGGCGAAAGCTGTCACCTTCAGAAAACCACTTCCAAGTAGTGGAAGGCCTCGGATGCAGAGATTGTTATAGAAAGCGTAGGAATAGCTCGTGGGTAAGCACAAAAAGAACAGAAGATATAGAGCACACCCTTGGCGAACTCAGTGAGTACCAGGAAATGGGGCACTTTCATAACCATCCATAAATAACGTGGTATGTATATTTGTGTATGTGTTTTTGGGAAGGTCAATGAAGCTTTGCGAGAAGCCAAATTACACAGGATATGTAGCTGTGCTCAAGACAATCGAAAGCTTTTTCTTCGATCAAGTGAAACCAAGAGCCCACGTGCAGATCTCGCTATCATGTACGCAATGATGTCACGCGTAACAGAGGATATACTATGAATATCTCTTCCAGGGATTGAACACGCTTGGCGTTCTATTATAGAAGGCTTAATACTTTTCAAGCGCCGAATGACAGCTGCTGCAAATATTTTGTAATTAACGTTGAAAAGCGCGATTGGCTTCCACTCCTTTGGGCAAACTGATGATCGGTCACGTTGAGGGATTAACACGATACGACCATCGTGAAAGCTAACCGGGAAGTATAAGTTCTCGAAGCAGCAGAAAATAACAGAGGTGAGGATGACACCAATGTCATCTTAGAAGGGTGCATAAAACCCGGCCCGGCAGCCGAACCACGTTTCATAGAAGACAATGCCTCCATCACCTAATCAGCTGATGAACTTGCACAAAGTTGTGCAGCTGCCTCTGGTATAACCTGAGGCAGGCCACTAAGAACTGCGAATGTATCGGCTTTACTATAAGGCGTTGACATAATTGTACGAGCCATGTTTTCGAAATGAGTTAGGAAAGAGTGATAGGTCAAGCGCAGGTGGTGACGCCATGGGAAGGACCCTAGCAGCTTAGATAATTAACGAACTCGACTTTCTGAAAAGTGCACTTCTCGCGAAGCGGTGAACTTCAGGGTGAGCACATGGATTACGTCTGCAGCACCAAGCGGCCGCCAGCAACGACGATGCTGAAACAAAGCGCTGGAAACGTTCGCGCAGTTCTCACTGCAATGCGAGCAACAGAGGAGTCAGTTGACCGACCCGAAGAGCAATGCGCAGCTTTCTGGCAGTGTCTGTAAGTTCTTCCAATAGACACCGTCTCAAAGCACGCCTTTCAACGGAGCAGTGTAGACGCCACTGTACCTTGAGCGAGTCCCACGATTCTGCGCCTGATCCGAAAATAAAGGCGCGCAAAACTATAAATAAACATGACCGGGAACGCGTGTCATGCAGAACGCGAATGTCAAGACGCCATTGACTCACTGACGAAGAAAAAGGAAAGCAACCCTCAAATGCTACTGGTCGATGATAATTGTGACAGTAAGACATCCCATCGTGACACATAAGAAGCTAGCGCACTTGGCACGAAGGGATGCAACCTACTAGACGATGAGGCACGTTCAGGCAGAGTAATATATATATATATATATATATATATATATATATATATATATATATATATATATATATATATATATATATATATATATATATATATATATATATATATATATATATATATATATATATATATATATATATATATATATATATATATATATATATATATATATATATATATATATATATATATATATATATATATATATATATATATATAACTCTTGAGTGTCATGGAATCTCGCCATCTCACCGGCAAATACCCAACTCATAGCTGAAACGAAACAGCTCCCCAATGACTCGGAAAGCCAACAGACTGACTCTCTCTCACCCACCCGTAAAGATAGGGGCGCGCTCCACAAAAAAGGACCACACCGCCACATCTTTCTTACCAAGAAGGACGTTGTATTATCTTTCATTTCTTTGTTTGCTGTTTTGTTTGTTTGTTTTTCTCTTTTTTCTTATCGGTGCCAAGCTCTGGCCATTCACACGCGTCGCAAAAGCAAGTTGTCTTTCGCCGTTCTCCCCTCCCGAGCCACGACCGGCAACAGAGAGAAGGCACCAGAGGCAGTACAATGGAGAGCGCGTGCGTGATGCGCAAAAACGAATCAGCAGCTCAGAAACGAACGGTCAGATTCGTTTCCTCTTCTTCTACCTCTGCCTTTCTCTCGGGGACTTACTAAGTTTCTCTGGCTGCTGCTCCGTTTTTCTCTCGTCTTCCGGGGGAGTAACTCTATCAGGTGCCAGATCAGGCGCGATGAGCAGTGCCTTTCAGCGCCTCCCTGGGCTCCGGCCGAGTCCGAAAGCGAGGCGTCGGTGACAATGGCAGACCTCAACTGCGAGCTTCCTCGGCGCAGTCGGGCGTGCGCATAGATCAAGTGAGGAGCGGCCTTTTTCCGATCCGTTGGAGTCTATATATAGGCGTTTGCGGGAGGAAGAGAAACCGCTGCCGACTGGCTTCGGCGTGTACGCGTAGTCTCTATAATCGCGAAAGCAGATAGAAGCGGCTTTTCAATAGAGATACGACGTCCTCCCGTCTGGTTTCGCCGGCGGATCCTTCCTCTGCCTCTCGATACGTCCGCGCGCCGGGACCCGTCTCGGGCCAGTTCCATCTGCGGCCGATTTCTCGGGTGCCTGATTAACGACGCTTCCGCTTGCCTGATGTGTCGGGCACTCGCTCGCAGCTGTACCGTACAGGGTTACGCCGAATCTTTGGCTCGGGCAAACATGACACAGGCCTGTGACCTGTGGGGGGCATATTAATGATGATGATGATGATGATGATGATTATAAGGCACAAAGAAAAATACTCTAGAAGAAAAAAAACTGCGGGATTCTCAAGTTCACCTTTAGGAGTTGAACGCGATGCGATATTCTGTTCCCATTACGTACTTCAAACACTTAGTCTATAAAATCTTTTCCTAACTTGCTATCCACCCACTACGTGGCCTCCAGGGTGCAATAGCGTGTGTGCCTTTTGTAGTGGGCGACCGGCTGTAAATCATGAAGTTATTATGTTAACCCCATATTCTGACGCTCGATGGCAATGTACGCTTAGTACCACGCACTATTAGGTAATATTTGATGTTGCACTGTGAAGCATGTATACACGACGCATGTGTTCCTAAAGCATGAAAGTTACTTTCACAGCATTTCCAAGCACAGAAATTTTGACGGCATGCACGAGTGTGGCTTTGTGGTAGAACACCTGCTTGCCCGCGCAAATGGCCTGGATTCGATCCCCCCTCTTATATTTCATCATTTATTTTTTTTTTTTTGATCTTGCTCCATTTCTCTGCCACGCAAAGATGGTGTTAGTTCGCTCACAACCAATGGCACCGGAAACAAGCTCTTTAACATTCACGCGTTAAAAACTGCAAGGCATCCTTCCTGGGCTTCGAACCAGTGACGCGTCGTTCCTCAGCGTGCTGCATTACTTATCTAGGCCATGGCGCTCATGCTATGTATAGCTCTTTACCATTTACACTATTAACCACTGGCTTACCGTCAATGGACTTAAAACAACCATTCCTTTTGTTCAAGAGTGTTTCTTTTACGCCTATTGAGAGTAACTGAAAATTTTCTCATATTAATCACCGGTTTCATGGCCGATCCCCCGGGGTTGGTGGGAGCCATATATCAAGGAGCAAGCGGGCAAGCTTCTCCCACCATCATGCTGCTTCTACTGCGTCGACTCCCGCACAGCAATATCTGGGACAATCTGAAGTGGGTATTTTCGTGAAGTGCATTGGAACTGTACTTTTTCGCTACCATCACCGCTATCATCGACGCCGACTCCCACCGAGAAAAGAAACGCCGGACAAACGCCGGTGAAAACGCTGTATGTAGTTCGGCCTTTGTGATGCGATTCGCTCGAAGGATTTCAAGCTGGACGGTTGTGCCCTCGCGATCTCCGACTTCAGCGTAGCTCCCGCCGACTGGTTCGCCCTCCGCGGTCTCCTGATGCCGTGCAGCTCTCGCATTGTGGCACCCCGCCCTTGGACTGCTTCGACCGGATCTCCACTTTCCTATCTCCTTCTTTTTTCCTCTCCTTGGCTGGCGGCTTCTTATCCATCTATTTTCCTTCTATTCTTTTTATTCCTTCTCTCTATATCTTTTATTCCCCATATCCCATTCCTCTGCTGACCTGTTGAGGTGTCCTCGTAAGGAGAGACAGTTACGGGTCAGCACCTTTCTTTTCTTTTCTTCTGATATAACCACAATCTCTCTCTCTCTCTCTTTGTGATGCCACAGTGTGTTGTACACAACTGCCATGATCCAGGAATAACGTGTGGCGAAAAATATTTATTAATATATTTACAGTGAGAGGTGTGGATAATGCTAGTCTTAAGGGATCGCCTTTCACCAACACTAGGAGGAATCCCTAGTCCGGCATCCCTGCAGCTGCCGCGGCGGCTCGGGCCACCAATGCCTGTTGGGCTCGGAGGTCAGAGCAGCTGAGCAGGACAGCTTCCCAGTCATCTCGTGTGGGGTGGAGTGGTTGGGTAGGTGGGGTTTGAAGGACATGCCCACATCATGTGATAGGTGTCACAGGACTTCTCCGCACCATGCGGGCCCGTGCCCGAGAAGGCCGAATTGAAATGCTTCAGTGCTGCCGGGCATAGTACAGTATATCGGTAAAGAGGCGGGTAAGACAGCGCTCCTCTACCCTAGTGAGGCCTTTACAGAGGGGGGATACAGACTATTAGAGCATTGATAAAGAGAGGTGGTTTCTCTAAAGGCGATAGTCGGATTGAAATCGGGTTCCGGGGCTGGCTGCGGATCAGGCGATGCCCGGTGAGTATTATAAGCACGCGGGCGGCAGCGTCGGCTGCCTCATTTCCCTCAAGACCCGCGTGAGCCGGAGCCCACACGATGGTACTACGGGCCGCATATACCGTGTACTCGCAAGCGTGGTGAACTTTGAAGGCACGGCATGGAATATACCCTTGCAGAATATTGCGGCAGACACCCCTGGAGTCGGTGATAATGACCCGGGACTCTGGATCTCTACTTTGCATGTAGTTCTTAAATATCCAAGCCGAACTTCGTATAACAGTCTGACGTGTTGCTGTCGCATTCATTGCTTCGGCCTTGCGCCGAAACCGATACTTTTTTTCTTGATTTCTCTTTTCTTTTATTTGAATTCTTGTTTCCTCCTTTACGAACCACGGGGGGCAATGCTTTCGTTAAGCAGTACCTTAGCTCATTCCAGTGCCGCCTCCTAAATTTTGGGTGAAAGTAAGATAAAGAACGATTGATTGCTTGTTTGATTAATTGATTCACTGATTGACTGATTGATTTATTGATTGTTTGGCTGGTTTGTTGATTGATTGATCGATTGATTGATCGATCGATTGATTGATTGATTGATTGATTGATTGATTGATTGATTGATTGATTGATTGATTGATTGATTGATTGATTGATTGATTGATTGATTGGTCGTCCCGGTACATCAGTGGGAACAGTCTTACGTTTCGGTGACAGCCGAATTGTGTATCTTTCATCTATCTAGACAAAGAATAACGTGTAGTGGAGATTCCAATCGCATAACAGATGCGTCTAACACATCGATGCCCACTGTACGTCGACCAAACTTTCCCCGACTCCCCAACAGACGTTCATGAACACGCAGCGGCATTCATGCCAGTTGTGGCAATCATTTTATTCACTCGAATCTTGCAGGGCAACATTACGCAGTCATGCGCTATTTCAGTGTACGCACTTTCGCGTCAAGGACCAGCACGAGCGAAGCCGATTTTGGTTTATTATGTGTGTAATGCACGTGAGCCTAATGCGTTGGCGGGCTAGTTGGTGCGAATTCATAGCGTTTTTTAGAGCGAAACGGATCTTTAAAAGAGACCTGAAACACTTTTTTTCAAGTAACCATGGAATGAATTCACTGGAAGAGCTTATTACCTCACAAATTCATCGCCACAAAAGTTTTTTTTTTTTTTTTAAGAATTCGTCCTCAGCGAGTAGAGTTACGAAGATTTCTCGCATTCTGCAATGGCATTCTCTCTTTCCTCGTCCTGATGAAAGCACTGGAAGCTAAGCAGGAAAAGATGGCAGGGACAAAGAAAATACGTCACGCGCGCCTCGTGACCTTGAACGCTTTCTTTCTTCAAATACGCGGCTTTTTGAGTGTCATCGCGCGCACACGTGTGGACAAGTCGTGGCCTGATATGGCGATCTCTGTAACGACCAAGCGCGTCAGGTTCAAATCAGCCAACGGCTGATGGATGGCTTTCTTTGAGTGATTTTTGAGTGTCTTCCGTCATTTGTCGAGTGCAGAGAAAGCAGTTTTTGGCTGACTGATAATTCATTTTGAATTACAGGCCACGTGCAGCGCTATAATATTCGGCTCGCGAGTTCTCGGGAGCCTCTATTACCGATCGGCAGCGTTTTTTTGACAATGCTCAAAAAGTGTTGCAGGGCCCCTTTAAGTCTTGTCTATGTGTGTGGTGTTATATTGCGCTAAAAATCCCTATGAATACCCGTGAAACATCAGCACATCACACAACTACAAAGTTAATATTCGCCACTATCTACGATGCAGTCAATTACTCCAACGATGGTATATGTGGATGCATTCAGGACGGAATGAGACTCTGCAAGTGCGCGCAGATGGACCGAAAACGTCGGATTCGTCCCCCTTCTAGCAGCGGGCATCATTTACTTTACCTACCATAAGCAGGAACCAGTCCAGGCAATCTTTCGACGAACAAGCATGCTCCAGTGGATCATGGTGCATTCCGTGCAATGCGCAAGAAATCACCTTACGCAGCTTAAGCACTCATGTTTACACGTTCACGCTTTTTTTTTCATGCATATACGAAGGAGGACGTGACATTATTGCTTGCCTATAAGCCTTTTTCGTGCGCTTTGTAACAAATGTATTGGAATAAGAAAGTTCTTAAGTGTGGTCGAGTGCGCCTACGTGTACTCGCAATGGAAGTCTTCTAGAACTTTTTTTTTTTCCTGTCCTCTGCGAACTGTTGCGCAAAAAGCTCCCCCGCTTGTGCAACTTCACAGAAAAATATGAAGAAGAAAGCGAGGGTCGAATGGCGCTGCGAAATTCGCTGCGATTGGTGGACGGTCCGACGCAGTACGGACGCTAAGAGCAGTGGTTGCGGGAAGGACAAAAGCCTGACGCCGGCTGCCATTCCCGCGGGACCCTAAACACGACAGCCTTGCGGCGGGATGGAGCCGTCGCCCCTGCCTGAACGTGCCGGCCCATCTCTTTAAGTTTATTTCGTTTCTTTTTTCTTGTCGACGTAGCTGGCATCCTTCTTGCGCCATGACAGCGTGGCGCGTTCGAGAAGAAGCCGCCTTCTTTCACAAATCTCGGCTTTTAATTGTATAATGGAAGAAGAACGCCCCTGGCGCTAAAGCAAGAGTAGCGTGAGTTGGATGCATCGTTAATGTGTTCACTTGCCTTACCCACGTTTTCATGGGTGGAGGAGCCTAAACTGATCTAGAGTGCGAGACTATAGAAGTGGCACTCGCACTGGGTTCTTCACCTTTCGCATACGCCTTCGGCGTTCGTGTTTCTCGCACAGCTGAAGCCCCGTGTAAAAAAGCACGTGACCGAGATCTGATCAGTCAAGTGGCGCAAAGAGCTCCCCATTGCATGAGTTTCTGAGACTTAAGTTCTCTTTAAACTAATTTTATAAGAACTACATCACTCAAATATTAATTTATAACTTACCATCATGCTCCCTCTATTATACAAAACCCGTGGACTCATTGCATACTTGTTATGCACGATTTCGATTTTATCGGGGTTTTCAGACAAATCGCGCCGGCGCTAGACGAGGCTGGTATTTCGCTAGTTCACATATTTTCGTGCGGTTACGCGCAGTGTGCACGGTATCGCAGTTTCACACTTACGGCGGTGCAAAACGCTGTATCTCGCTCGTTCGCATTGTTTCGTGTGAAAACAAAGAGTGTCGCTCGGTGCTGGTCACACCAAAGTAACTAGAAAATTAATGAATGTAATATTATTAAGAAAGAGACAACTTTTTGCCGCTGTTGGGGACGAGGTAAGAAGTCGATGAGGGGGGTGAACATTGAGCAGCAGTTTCATGTCACGCCTTCGCACACGTCAGGCAACCTCTCGTAAACCACTCGGAACAGGCCATTTTGACTACCGTAAATTGCGAGGTCCTTCTGTGAGTCATAACTCGACTTTATTAAATTGCGTAGAGTGGCCATGTCGGCGTGCAAGAGATGTTGAATTTGCCGCGTGGAGAATGTGCCGAAAAATATTGAATCTACTGTGGGATGCGCGCCGGCAGCAGAACGTATGAACCTATATACACACACGTTCGGCTGAATACAATGGTTCGTGGGTGGTCCATGACAGTTACGGCATTCAGCTGCTAAACACTCCAAGCCGCACGTCCGATTAAACTCCCCGGAGGGCCACGTATACGTGCTGAACCGTACGCAGAGCTGGCGCGTCTAAAATGACGGGGCTAGTTGACACGCTAGTTTGCCTCAAGTTGTCCGCAGTGCTGGTGCTGACCACGTAAACGTGCCGCCATCCTTATGTGCGCATCATCGCCCTGTCGGGTTTGCGCCGCCAGTGTACGACTTGTGGTTGGTAACAACTTCATTGTAGGATGTGTGATACAATATTATCGGACTTGGAACTTATGTGAAACATCACGGCCACGACAAACACTCGCTTCCTTGTTGGAAGAAAAAGATATTTCATATGAAGGAAAAGCTTTCTAAAACCTGTGTCATTACCCCGAAACATATATCCATCTAAATGTGCCTATTGAAAATGACACATTCGTCCACTATTGAGTGCCTTCGTTGCTTTCTGTGGGAACTCAGCCTTCATTTATTTGTATTCTTTCTATCAAAAGGGCTCCTTTCTCAAGTCTCGGAAGCACACGTCGAACTTTCTTGAGTGCAGTAAAGCGGGTTGTATTTTTCTTTATTTTTTTCCAGAATCGAAGACGTTTCTTCTGTGTCACAAGGGAAACCTGAAAATAATTATCGACCATTTTGAGACCAATTTCTTTTTAGCTTTGTTGTTCCCCTTCTGCGTCGCTTAAATCAATACTCCTTTACGTTGCCTGAAAGCCGTCAATTCCGGTGGCTGTTTCGTCACCCACCGCTTTGCGTTGCGGTAGCGTCACTTTTTTCTCCCTCTCTCTAAAGAGGCTTCACTTGTTACCACTTTTACCCGTGCTTGGCATTTCGTGGGAACAGCTGTTTCGTACTCGCCGGTAAAATCACACCTGTTTCCGTCTGCGGGAACACTGCGAAAGCTCGCAGCTCGGCAAGCAAGCTGTATGGAAATCGATCAATACGCTCTATACCAGCGGACCCTCGCCAATAACTTAGGTCAAGGCGTCCTGAAATAGGGCTTCAGCCCTCGGCGATTTGGATCGAGAACTCCTCCATTCAAACTTCCTGAAAGGACGTAAGTGGTACGGTCTTGTTTTGTTCTTATCGGTGTTTTTTTTTTTCTTCGGCCATAGCATGTTTTAAAAGCAGTTGTTCATTTTACGCTCTCACTTACAATTTACAGTTAAAGAAAAAGTTGCGCAGGACCAACTTTCACAATTATCATGCGCCTGCATACCTTATTTGTTGCTGGAAAACAAGATCATGCAGTGTGGTGTGAATATTAAAAAAAAAACGCAGTTTCGCCGCAAGGACGAAGCAATGAATGCACTATATAGCAACAAATTGGAATCCCACGCGAAGAACGCCAAGCCGGTCAAAAGGACTTGAAATCGCAGATTTGACTAGACCGCTTATTTCCACTGGTGAAAACTTCAATCGTGTTAACTTTTATAATTACTGCCGTGATTTGTGTTTGTACACATCTGAAGATGCCTTCTGTCACCGTCAAAGAAACGCCGCAGACAGGACGGAGAAACCTCCTATCTGTAATTTTTCAATAATAGTGGACACACTTCTTGAAGTACCCTGTTTATCCGAGTGCATACGATGGTAGGAGCCACCTAGTGTTGTCGAGATAGCACGTGACTGCGCCCTTTCGGTCAAAGTTTGCAGGTGCTGCCGAGCGACGTAGCTTCCACCGGTGCCCCTTCATGTTCCTTTGCACGGAACTACTGGCCGGTGCACTTCATCTCTCCTTGAGCCGCTACTGCTAGCAACCTTCATGAGCCTTCGCGCCCAGATAAAACATACGCTGGGTGAGGCAAGGTTATTGATTTATAATTCATACGGAACGTGACGGCGACGGCAAAAATGCGCCTAGAGTGTCTATATAATTGCTACGACTATAAAAGGTAAGTATATGCGATTGGCAGATATAATAAATTAATGAGCTTCTCAAAACACTGCACTCGACTGAAGCTAGAGTCACTAACGGATATTGCAACCTTCTCTCCTGTTACAACGATGTACACAAGCATCTTTTCATGCTTCGCCCCCACCCCCTATTCTTTCACAACAGTGCTTATCGGGTAAAGCGAGAGCAGACGCCAAGAATTCGCCATTTTCTGTGCATTTCCTACCTACTTCATCACTTCTTCACGTCATTTCCGTATACGTAGCTATTTGACCAACACACGTGGAGAGAAATGCGGCAACAAGAATTGTCGTCAACATATCCGACATCACCAAACAAATCACTCTATCAATATCAACCCGTCCGGAACAAACCAGTCCCTCCCTGGTCAGAGCCAGGGAGTCGGCAGCAAATTAGGTGCCCAGGATTCGTTGGTGGTTTCCCGCAACTCCTTCCTCTTTCACGGTTCTGTTTTATCGACATGCCTGCAGGGGTTTGCTCAAGCATACACGGTGCAACACCAAACAAAAAAGACACATAAACAAAGAGACGCATGTGATAGAACTGGGAAGATCAAGGCCCGTGGTGGAGGGGATGCTGAGAAAGGCGGTCGAGCGGTGGTCCCTCGGAAACCTCTGGGGTAAGGCGGGGGGCCCCACGAGGGGATGGATGCACCCGCGCATCCTCACCGGATGAGGTCACTTGCGAAACGTATGAACCAAACTACAGCAGATGCTGTAGTCACACGAGCCACCGCAAGGGATTTGAAGGCTGAGGAAGCGTGCATACCAGTAGTGAGAACGTAAAAAAAAGAAAAAAAATGAGCGCCAGTGAAAAGAAGAGTTAGTTGCCCGTCGAGGGTAGAGACCCACTGCGGGTATATAATACAGTCCCCGTTCGATATATAAAGTAGGCCGCGAACCGAACGTGAGGAGCGGGTCATGAAACCGAAGCAACAGAAAAGCACCAACAAAGTGCGCACACTGTTCCTCTGAAGACAAGGTGATGAGTATATGCACCATGACCTTGTCGCGAATTGGAGGCAATCTTGTGGGCGACATCTCGGATGCTGCGTATATACAATAGTTGGGACATCTCTCTGTGTCTCTCTCTCTCTCTTTTCACGGTTCCGTCCCACGGGGATTGCAGGCGATCGCGAGATTAGATAAAGGCGCGTGGTCGCACTGTTGATTGGATCACCGTTCGCGGAGTCCCCTCCGACAATGAGATCATGATGTCGTTAGTGATTACTGCCGGCCGACAATTTCTCCACCGGGCAACGCGAAGCTATCAGCCGTGCCTTGAAGGACGAATGTCATATCACCCAGCCGTCGTAGACCCTTTATTTTGCTGGCTTGTTTGTGTTGCTGTCGGCATTGTGATAGGCAACAATAAAGGTGCGAATGTAGTGACAGGGCCAAGGTCACGAAGCAGAATGCAAGAAGGGAAAAGGGAGGCTCGGTCCAAGGGTGCATAGGTAGATTGTACGACAATTTGTGACTGCGTTTGATAATAATGATTGCTGGGGTATAACGTGCGAAAAGTACGATATGATCATGATAAACACCGTAGAGGATCCGGAAATTTCGAAGATATGGCTTTCCTTAACGTGCGCTGACATCGCACAGTACACGGACCTTAGCGTTTCGCCTCCAAGTAAATGCGACCACCTCTGCCGGTATCGAACCTGCGACCTTCGGGTAACTTGCCTAGTTCAGTAACTGCTACACCACCACGGCGGTCTCGTGACTGGATGTCTGCGTGTCATATAAAATTCCGATTCACATATCTATTCAAATCACTCAAAAATATTGGCGAACCTGTTACTGCAGCCAAAATTAATTTTTAAAGCTGGTAAACCGCAGCAACTTTACGTCCCTTGCAAACATCGCAAACACCGCAATAACACATACCAAACGCGCTGTCCTGAATTGCTGCTTGCTAGGCTACGGATAGTTCATTGCAACTCGCATGCAACAGTGTGAGAAGTTGGAACGCACGACGACTGTGACAGAGCGTAAAGAGCGCTCTTTAGACTCTGACGTAGTCCCTTCCAGGCGTCCGCGCTGTTACATGAATTCCAGACAAAATCTTTTCACCAGTAAGACTCAGAAGTTGCAGAAAATGACGGGAGCGTCTCTTACAAACTTGATACTTGCCGCTTGATACTTGATCGACAGCAATTTTGTCGGCTTTTTGAGCATATAGCTTCAAAGTTTATTCAGTATGGTACTAGTAACACCTCGCCTGCATAGAAGCCCGGTTCACCACTCGGCCTTTCTTTTTTTCTGGCACTTCTGTTTTTTTCTTTAATGTAGGTATGTACGTTTAATATTTATGTTTGTATGTATGTATGTATGTATGTATGTATGTATGTATGTATGTATGTATGTATGTATGTATGTATGTATGTACTGTCACGCCTAATTAGAGTTGCAACATGCTGGCTGTGGTTGCAACTCTCAAAGGCTAAATTGGTTCAAAAAGTAGCACTGATTGAGAGTTTAATTCACCAATCTTTTTATGTAGGTGCTAATTTGCTGTGCTGGAGCCATTTCAAGCCCAGACAGCGTGTTTCAACTCATATTGAGCGCGACTGTGCGTGAGCGCGTCTCGAAGTGTAACTGTTGTTATTTGCGTCCCCACGACATTGTCGGCGTTTTGCTTTACAACGTAAAATGATAATACTTACGTGTTTGGAGCGGCCATCTCTTACCCACATAACGTGGACGTGTAGACTCAGGCCCCCCGAAATTAATTGGCGTTTATTAGGGAAAACCCAATTTCAGAGGCAGTGAGAGGTCTGTCTTGCGAGGAAGGATCGAGAGAGCCAAGTTGCTCTGCTCGATTAGGCCCAACGAGCCGCAAAAGCCAGTGGGGCCCTGGACTAGGGGAACCACCCACCTTCTTCCTAATTCCCTCTAGTACAATAAAATTTCTACTATTGCTACTACTACTTTGATATTGACTGTAGTATAGCTTCATATCGGTTGTATTTATGATGAGTGTTAATCGATCATATTACACGTTTTCTACCACCTAACTAGAAACCTTGACCTTAGGCTCGCAGTATGTATGTATGCATGTATGTATGTATGTATGTATGTATGTATGTATGTATGTATGTATGTATGTATGTATGTATGTATGTATGTATGTATGTATGTATGTATGTATGTATGTATGTATGTATGTATGTATGTATGTATGTATGTATGTATGTATGTATGTGTGTATGTATGTATGTATGTATGTGTCCATCCACCTTTTATTCATTCGTTCTGAACACGTCACGAATTCATTTTCGTAACCCATAATTTTCTGCATTTCTACAAAAATCACGCCCATCTTCTTAGGCGGAATGAGAGAAGGTATATATATTTCCACAACCACTCACAAGACAAACGAGTGCCTCCCTTCTGGAACTATAGTCCCAAAAATTTATACCCGCCTTCAAGTCGTCCGTCGGCGACGCCTTTACATAGAAAAGATAAAGAGAGAGAAGAGAGAGAGAGATGACAAAAAGAAGAGAAGCAAGTCTTGCTCTTCGCGCAAACGCCCAAGCCGCCACCGCAGCACCAGCAGCAGCGGCAGCATTTTTAGAGGCGTCGACAGATGGTCGATGTTTGGGCGTCCAGGGCCGATTGTTCTCGGTGCAGTGTTGTTGCCCGACTCGCCTGCACTCATAGTCGGTAAAAAATGGAAAGGAGAAAAGAAAGAAAAACAGGCCTGGGGTGGTGTTTATGTCTCCAAGCAAATTGTCCGCAACCAGCATTCTTCCGTCTTCGCAACTACTCAAAAAGAAAAAGAAAGGAGAATTAAAATTACCATCACGCCCTCTTGCGAGCTTGGCCTTCTTTGTTACTCTATTTTTTCTCACTTTCTTTAAGAAACACCATTCTTTGTTCAACTTCTGCATTGTCTGCAAGTTTCAAATTATAAGTCTCGGGGTGCGCCGCATGGATTCATTCATTTTGTTTCACTCGTGTGCATTGAAGCGAAAAAAAAAAACGAGCGCTACCCAGAGTCTGCATCTGCGTACACACTTATTCTATCCTCTTTTTTTATGTCGGGCGAATTCCAAAAAATTATGATAAAAATATTAAGTCAATTTAAGAGAGACTAGTCTGTGAGTAACGTAGTTTAAGCATGTACGTACTATGTTGAAGCGGAAATACAGCTGATTATTCCTTCTTTTTTTTTCTTTTTGGGCCTTCTATATCTAACATTTCTTCATACTTATTTTCCTGCAGCCTAGGAAGTTTTTTTTTTTTAATCTCCCTGCGTATTTCAGAATTCAATGGCAAAATCTACTTCATATTTTCTCGGCCCCAGCCACCTATACGACTTCTGATACTTCGTTCAATGCTATCGTTTTTCCCCGTGCTGACGTCATGGCAGCTTCTAACAAAAGACAAAAAGAAGTGCACAGTCGGGTCACACCTGAATGTGCTTGAGTTAAGCTAACGCCCTTTCATTGTTATGATCGCGTCAGGTCTGTCGCTTTGTCCATTTCTGGCATTCCCTTCTGACCCCGTGCCGCCTTCCCGCATTCCACATTCTTGACACCATAGTACGTATTACCGAAAGTTCCCGTGCTGCGACCGTACTCCGCGATACCGCGTCTTCCAACTTGGTGGCACGTCGCTGCGCATTCGAGACGTACCCTTCCTCACCACTTCGTTTGTTACTTTACCGTTAGCGGATTTCTGAGCCTTTGTGGCTGACGTGTACAGAAACGGAAAACTAGAACGAGCACCGTGATCAGAGTGGCCGTTCACTGGCACGCTTGTCTTGCGCAATCTGTAGCCAAGTATGCTGGACGAGTCATTTCCCACGTGCCTCTGCCGTCCTATGCCTTTACTCTACGTCAGGACGGGGCTCCTCGTGCATTGTTCTCGCCGGAAATTCCTGGTTGATTGCCGGAGAAAGCGCTTGAACCCCTACGCACGTACGTTGTTTGTTTAATACCGTGCAGCAGTAGTCCGCAAAGTGTAGTCGACAAAATCAGACCATGTTGCCGCACTTTCACTGGTTGCTGCGTTATGCGTCTAACCAGCGTATTCTTTTTTTATTTTCTTGGACCCCTGTCTTTTTTCAGTTTACAAGACCATTGACCGCCTAATATTTATGCGTAGGCCTTCACATCAACTTAGTGTACTCAAATGGAATCTATAAGAGTGAGATGGTTTAGCCAAGAAGTAGAGAGAATGTTCGCCAACACCTATAGTATCATCGTTTGTATGAAATCTGGGCTCGATGCTACAAGCAATCTTTTTCAACTTGTGGGCGTATATAAATAGTTTTATAATCCACAAACTCGGAAATGGCTCATCGGAGATACACATGAGATAATATTTTAAAAATAAGTAAGCTAGTAACACTTCTTAAGTCAGTGAGCTTTCCCCAAATTTTGTTAAAGTTGTTTGGCATCGATGGATAGTTTATGATCTATAGCTTGATGAATCATCGCAAATAAGCAGGAGATTGCGTAACTGCTCACCCACCATGAAAAGTTCGTGCACTCATGCACAAATGAAGAAATACAGAGATAACAATGGCGGAAACGTAGTGACAATAACACGAAAGTCCAGTCAGCTACGCTGTGAAGTGACCACAAAAGAGCACTGATAGAAATGTGGATTGAGAATGCACAGGGAACAAGAGATCATTGATGTATTTGCACATAGAAGCTATTAAAATATACCGTGAATCTACACAGCAAACAGTTTCACCGGAAAGAAAGTTCTGCGGTGAAAAATAACTTGTTGTTGGGCGAGTTGGTGAGGAGATAACATCGTGATTATTCCCGGAAGACGAGCACATCAGAGATGACAGGACAGGCGCTACTAACAACTGGTTCATTGCAAAGTTCGCAATGAAATACATAGCACAGTGAGGCAGAGTCACACTGAGTGCATATCAAGACAACACCACTTATCAGATTGATTAATATGTGGGGTTTAACGTCCCAAAATTGCCATATGGTCATGAGAGACGCCGTAGTGTAGAACTACGGAAATTTCGACCACCTGGGGTTCTTTAACGTGCACCAAAATCTGAGCACACGGGCATACAACATTTCCGTCTCCATCGAAAGTGCAAACACTACTTATCAGACTAAGTACATTTAACATCCAAAAAACCTCATCTCGCTCTTGTACCCCAGGCAATAAATGTGTCACTAATCATCGCGGGATCGAATCCCAGCCGTGGCGGCCACGCTTTTGATAGAGGTGAAAATGCTTGTGCTTAGATTTATATGCACGTTAATGCTTAGATTTAGGTGCACGTTAAAGAACCCCAGGTGGTTGAATTTCCGTATCCTTCACAACGGCGCCTCTCATGATCATGTGGTGGTTATGGCACGTCAAACCCCAACAAGTAAATGTGTCATTAACACTGACAATGTTATGGTCGGCAGTTAAAAATTACTCATCTTCGTCAAATTAGTTCTGGTGGTGTTCTGATAATGCTGCCAGCTTTGGGAAGATCGTTGTCGTTTTAGAAAATATTTTAGTGAAAGAAATCGAAACGAAAATGGGTGATAATTATGTCACCAAGGCCAGTAAAGGTGATAAATGTCAAAGTCAAGTGCATGACATTCGGTAGAGTAGAAAAATTGGACGGAAGCCTTTTACACTGGTAAGCTATACGTGAATTCAATCTACCGCACAGAAAGGGGCTGTAATAATGAAGTCTTTTTTTCCAATATGTCTAAATCTGTTTTATTTATCATTTTCTCGCTATTCTAAGGTAAGGGACGTATTTTCATAGTTTCAATCTTTCAAAAAAAACTGTTTCTTTTTTTAGAATGTTCGTGGTTAATTTTGCCGCATTACACACCTATTAACATTCAAGTGGCGCGGTCTACAAGACCTTTGAAATGTCCAAAGCCGGCAAGGCACGCTATTGCATTACTTCATTCACGTGACAGTCCGATTGATAAAATAACCTCATGTGCAAACTCGTACAGTTACAAGTATCGCATCTCCAAGGATCACATCTTTACACCGACTTTTTTTATTAGTAGTAACAATGTCTTGACCAAAGAAAAGACGGCCTTATATAATAAACCGTTGATGCAACAACGCTAAGGCAAAGCTTTTGCGGCACTGCATGCTATTAGGGGGAGGCCACGATAATGTGGAATATTCCGCCTCGGTGAAAGACGCAGGCGTGGTCGTTTCTAAATAAAGCGCTCAACAGGCGCCGGCGTACCCGCTTTGAGAGGGTGATTCGGCCTACATTATGGCGGCTCAGGAACGCGCAGATAACCT
The DNA here is from genome assembly GCF_043290135.1 of Rhipicephalus microplus. NCBI lineage: Eukaryota > Metazoa > Arthropoda > Arachnida > Ixodida > Ixodidae > Rhipicephalus > Rhipicephalus microplus. Next base: position 208,273,636 of record NC_134700.1, read on the forward strand.
GGCGCCACAAAAAATGTACGCAGAAAGGATAAGATAATAAAAGTTGGGCAGATGTAGATAAAAACAAAGGAACATAAGTGGGCGGCGCCTCGGAAAACGAGCAGTGGCCCGGAGACATTAAATCGGGAGGCGCTTGAGGAAACTGAGGGGGAAAAAAGCGGCAAATCGATGGACAATATGTCCAAAAAAAGAAACAGAAAAGAATGTTGGTCCTCAAGCGAGAGGCATTATTAATTTTATATTTATCGAGTTAGTAGGGAAGGTTCGTATATACAAAAAAGTGATATAATTATCAAGTGGCTTATTGAATTAAAGTTCAATCAGCGGGAGACATATTGTGATATACGCAGCATGGCTGTTATAATAAAAAAATGAAATGATGGCACGGCTAATAGTATCTTTTCCGAGCGACTGGTCATGAGAGCTGGGTGCACGTTAAAGAACCCCAGGTGGTCAAAATTTCCGGAGCCCTCCACTACGGCGTCTCTCATAATCAAATGGTGGTTTTGGGACGTTAAACCCCACATATCAATCAATCAATCATGAGAGCTGACGTATGCGACTCGATCTAAAGTATTCATAAATGCGATGCTAGATTGCACAATGATGAAATGAGCTTGTTAAAGACGGCGTTGGCGAGAATTCACTTACGTGAAAGTGAATTATTTTACGAAGACCTAGACGGTAATAATTTCTTTTTTTTTCGGCGCGATTACTTTTAACACAGAAAGAACAGCTTCCAGGCAGTTTGGCGTTTCTTTTTAGTCAATGCGCCTCAGTTGTATTTGCTTAGTGTGAGCCAGCACTTATACTTTTAATAAAGAGAAACACGTGGAAGAGATATCGCAGTTTACTGGAGCATTTGGAATCCACTACAAGTAAGCCACATAAATATACTTTCAATCAACTTTTACTAGGTGATGAGGTTCCTTGAAAGCAGTCTCATTTTAACGATCCCGCATAAATGGCCAGACATTTACGGTTAGAAAGGAACCACACTCGAAAATAGCCCGCTGAAGTTCTAGAACGCGACTATTCTGCAAAGGCGCAGGACCCGTCGTCTCCTCGGATGTTTTCTAGCATAGAACATCCATAGATTCAATTCAAGTGCATTCTATGTAAGTTAACCAGTATGGTAAAGCCACCCATATCTTCAATTACCACACATGAGAGGCTCCTTTCTGTGCGTCAGCGCGATGTAGTCGCACACAGGAGGGGGGGGGGGGGGGGGGTAAGCGTATGACCACAAAGCTCGCTCAGCTTCGCCCTTCGTCTGCTGGGCGGTTCGTTTTCGATGACGTAAACCTATTTTGGTGCATTTTAGACAAACCACGCTCTACCCATCTTGTGAATTGGGACATGTGGCGTATCCCTTAACGTTATTTTTTTATTTTTTACTGCAACATTGATATTCGGCAAATAAGTACGATCCAAGCCGTTCGTCAAGTCACGCTATCGTTTCGTATGAAAAGAAAGAGCCTATCAGATGACTAGCCTGCAGCTGAGCGTGTTTTTCAGGCATACCTTTTAATCTCGTTTTGCAACTTGATCCAGCGTGCGGTGCTGATCAGAAGCGTAGCCAGAAATATTTTTCGGGATGAGGGGGGGGGGGGTTCCTTGATTTTGGGGAGGGCACCTATTAAATGGTATTTTTTTTCTTTCTATGCCATGGCGAAAAATCATTTCGGGAGAAAGCGGGCGCCAGCCCAATGTGCCAGACCCTGGCTACGCCCCCGCTGCTGACGCACACAAATATCCCCGTTCGCACAGTAGTTAAAATTTGGGTGGCTGTACATTCTAGCCCGCATTCGAAACAAAAGGATTCGTAATTGGACAGATTCTGGGCAACCGACTTTGTCATAAATACACCACGCTTTGCGTTTCTTAATTAAACTAGTAGACTTTTAAAACTAACGCGCATACCGACCAAAAAATATATTCTGAAGGTCGTCTAAAGCCCTGAAGGAGGACCTTATAAAGTTACCACCAACCAACCAACCAACAAGCTCCATGTCGTAATATTCTTCAAGTTCGCGATACCAAATGAGCAGTTTTCATGAAAACAAGCCAATTAACACACGCACCACTTATCCCCGCAATTCAGGAAATAAACATTTTTGTCGGATTATGTGCTGCAACAATATATAAATTGACAGCTTGAGCCGAAACAGTCGAAAACAATAGAACTTCAGTTGCATGAGAAGAGGGCAGTGTGACCCGCTAATCAAAAACAGATTTTTTTAACGAGCTCTTTTACTATTTTCGTTAGGGCAAGTCACAAAACTTACGTATTATATAGCTAGCGATCCCGCTCTTCATATCGTTCTTCGGAGACTAGTGCTCGCTTTGAGACTGAAACAGAGGTAAAAGAAGAGAGACCAGTCGTGTCATAAACATCTAGAAAACATGCAATAACGGCAAAAGAGGCTCGCGCCCACCCAAACACCAAGCCAAAAGTATGATGAACAGGGCAAGACGACGAAGTAAAGAACTGTATGAGAAACGAGGGTCAGCGAGAGTGATGAAACAGAAGTTTGTTGCGCGTGATAAACGGATAGGGCCGCGGCAGTAGAGTGGACGAAAGGAGAGGCGTCTGTGCTAAGAAGACCCGCCCGTTATTGAAGATCCCAGTGCGGCCCTCGGGGGAGGCCATGGCAGGGCGTTGCCCGTCTTGGTACCGCCGCCTGGCCGAGGAGAGGAAAAAAAACAGGGGGTCGGTCCACCCTTTCGCTTCCTATCTTAGGTTCCTTTCAATCTGTCTTTCATATTCTCACCCCTATTATAGTCCTTCTCTTGACCCACGAGACTCATTTTTAGGAGAGGGGGAGGGAGGGGGGGGGGGCTCTCACTCCGTATTCCTAATTCGAGGTGCGTGAAATGCTGCCGTGAATTATCACCCCCCTCACTATGTGATAAGGCAAAAGCTCTTGCCCATTCTCCTTAGCACACGGCTCACACCGCAAGGCCGGGACGATGACAAAAAAGTGCGGGAAAAGTTGTGGCCCGAAGAAAAAAAAGAAATCGACGACGAAAAAAAAAAGAGAAAAGATTCGGTGATATATGCGGTCGCACCTCAGCCTCTGTGGACTGTAGTGAGCACCACTCCTCATATTAGGCTCGCCGTATTTCGTGGAATTCTCAAACGCTTGCATAGTTTTGCAGTGTGCCCCTGCTGTAATGGGTCAGAGTGTGGTTTCTTGAAGTGTAGATTTGCGCGATGTGATGCAGATTGGTACATCCAAGACTCCATAATTTTGATGTCTGCAAGGTTAGTTAGTTAGTTAGTTAGTTAGTTAGTTAGTTAGTTAGTTAGTTAGTTAGTTAGTTAGTTAGTTAGTTAGTTAGTTAGTTAGTTAGTTAGTTAGTTAGTTAGTTAGTTAGTTAGTTAGTTAGTTAGTTAGTTAGTTAGTTAGTTAGTTAGTTAGTTAGTTAGTTAGTTAGTTAGTTAGTTAGTTAGTTAGTTAGTTAGTTAGTTAGTTAGTTAGTTAGTTAGTTAGTTAGTTAGTTATACAACCTATGGAGTGTTATCAAATTGTACGCAAACACATTGTGTACAAAGTCGGGAAATCTTTCCCAAGGTAAAGTGAAAATCGCAGAACATCACACAAAATGAAGGTTGGCTGCCAGTAATAAAGAGTTGTGATGTTGTGTTATTGTGGTATACGCAGATAGTGTTCGCGAAGTAGCGGTTTACCAGATTTTGGCCCCGATATCTTGGCACACTTCGAACAACCACAATTACCAACACGTAACTTTGCTTTCACCGAGGGTTCTCGACGAAAAAAAAAAAAAAACGTTCCAAAAGGCAGCAGATTGAGAATTACGACGGTACCTAGAAACCACACCAGCAGTAAAACAGAATACACTAAGTTTCTGCAACAATTTTGTGCTTGTCTGGACCATTTTAGCGCTTGTTCAATGGGGAACCTGAAACATCATAAGTCTGCATTTCCGACTTCTCGCAAAGCGTCATTCATTCGTTAAAGGGTCGCTGAAACGCTTTTTCACCTTCCGTTTTTGATTAGACCGCTACTGGAGCAAACCATTGGCACCAAAATTCAGTCGAAACACCCAATATTAACGGAGCTACGAGTAATAAATGGTACCCTCCTTTCGCTCTCAACTGCCCTCAATTCTTCCTTCGAGCGCTCGGGGCTAAGCTCCGCCTTCACGGGGCCTGCGTCACGATATGACGTGAGAAAACGCTTGCGTGACGTTGTGTCGTTTACTATGCTGCGCTTTCCTTAGTCAATCAGATCAGCTGGAAACAATGACGTCAATGGGGTAGAGCGAGTCGTTTGGTGTGGGGGCTGTTTAAAACACGTTTGGCCGAGTCACAGCGATCTGCAGCGATCTGCAGCAATCTGGAGCGATTAGCAGCTTTGAAGCATTGTAATAAATTAAACAGTTTACGCAGAGAGCTAAAATTTGTCTCTAAATTACCCTTAGAACTTGGTCTACCGGCCCAATGTGTTTGTAAAAAATCATCAAAACCGTTTCAGGGTCCTTTAACAGCGAGTTAATTAAGAAACTCTATCACTCTTTATTTTAATGCCATGCAAATTTCCACAGCCATGAAAGTAATTACGGTAAACGTCGGGAAACAAAGGGGTCCGAATAATGCTATCAGTTAAAACCGGCCGCAGCGCAGTGATAACCACTTAAATTATGCAATTCAATTAGTTTCTTTCCGAATAATGATTTCTAATCTTAGAAAAAGAAAAGTAGGAAAAAAAGGCTGCCTTCAGCAAGTCATTAGCCTGTCACTAATTGTTTTTCTCATGCGAGAAACACGAGCGCCTCACAGCGTAATAGCGCCTTGCTATTTATTAGCCCGTAGCCTTATAAACGATGCACCACACATTTTCTTCCACCTGTTTTCGCTTATATTGTGAGGACTTGCGCTTTGTATGAGCGATTCGTTAAGTTACAGTTGCCAGCAGCCCATGCGCAGTTTTATCATTCTTTTATAAGTCTGTCGTCAAGGAAGTCGTTTACAAAATGTAGAACGATATATTCCCGACATCATGCACACCTGGCGAAGTTCGGGCAACAGTTTCGAGTCGGCTCGAATAAGCGTGGGTAATAATCGATGCGTATGTTAAATTTTGCTCAAGTCACCTTAATAGCTTCTACGCGAACGTCGCATGCATGCGTGCATGAAGCAGAGACCGTTGAGCGTTATTCATGACGAAGTAATTTCTTTTAGGTGCCATATGAATGTGAACCTCATAATTTTCGTTTGATGAGGCTAACATTACAGTCGAAGGCATTGGCGCACTGTAATTAAAGCAATGATTGGTTAAAAGCATGAGCTAAGCGCTTATTCAGCTAAATATCCAACGGAAAAGACATGGAGGATAGATTTTTTGTGTGTTTTTTTTGCATCTATCTTTGTTTTTGGGTGTACCTTTATCGATTTGATGTGCCTTTGTTAAGATTTTAACAGGAGGGGTTAAGTAGAAGCACATTTGTTATTATTTCAAATAACGAGCGGGGCGTAAACACTTAAGAACAATGCTGGAAGACTCGGCCGTTGGAGCTTACGGTTGCAGGAGCGCATGTTCATCTTGATTTTAGCAGTGCACACGTTCTGTGTGGCGCACAAATATCGGTAGTTGTGCAGCGATGCCGACCGCTTATTTCGACACCCTGTTGATTCAGCCAACTGCACCGAATTCGAAGCTGACGCCTCCAGATGTAGAATCGCATGGCTATGGCAAAGTTAGAAACAGATTCGCTGTAATGGCAGAGTTTTGCGGGCCTGCCTGGAAAGATGTTGCGCAATTTAGTTTTCTCGTAGTCTTACACATTCCAACATTGAAGATGTTCTGGGTCGAGCCTTTTGTATCCGGGATCCGTGGTAACACTTGTGGGCATCGTGAACGGGTAACCACCACAGACGTATGGTAAATCCCACAATTTCCCACTGGTCCACTAAAAATGAAGTGGGCAACAGTTAGCCCAACAAATAATCACGCCACTGCCAGGTCATATTTTGTGGCTATAAAAGATGGTGGTTCTACTTTCACTTACAGCTTCACAATAATAATAATAATAATAATAATAATAATAATAATAATAATAATAATAATAATAATAATAATAATAATATTAATAATAATAATAAAGCGACCACCACGGCCGCGATCGAACTCATGACCTCCTAGTCAGCCACCAAGCACCCTAGTCACTGATCCATCGAGGCTGACAAAGCTTAACAAACAGTGTTTAAGTAAGAATGGTAACACGACATGTATGAAACGTTTTTGCGATGCTTATATGGCTGAAGAATGTCATCAAAGTAGCGAAAAGACGCTGAGTCGTATAACTTCAAAGGAAATAAAGCAGCTGTAGTTGACCGCTGCGACACACCGTGACAGACGTCGACAAATGACCGTACAAGGGCTAAAACGCATGTACGTACTAACTTTACGCGTACGCACTCACTCACGCCCGCTTACCGACGTGACGCTCACGGAATTTAATTGATGAGCTTACTGGCAGCTTCTTATGCAGCGCTGTCCTGGCGGGTAGTATTTAAATAACGGGTGCCCAAGATTACGCAAATTGCGAAAGCATTGTGAAAGCAAAAAATCTATTACAAAAACGCTAGCTTGCGTAGAATATTGAACGTTCTAGTAGAGAAAATATGAAATGGCTTCAGCGTATTACAGAATCGCGCCGAATTCGGAAATCTTCATTTCACGTCAACGTCCGAAGTTTGCTGGATCTCCTTGGCGGCGAAGTTTTCTAAATAAGACTGCAAGGAACTCAACTTATTCAGGCTGATGATGATGATGAACTCAACGATATAGGACCACAGCCGGTTGAACATGTCTAGATAAAAAAAAGGGTAAGAAAGATAAGGATCAGGATGGCTCGTCGCACGAACAAGCAGCAAACGTACGCATGACCCAGTTCAGCACGCAGATCAATTGACGGTTGGGAAGCGAAGTTCGAGAAGTGAACAGAACGGGGATGGCGCAAGGCATGACACGCATGACGTCGATCCCTCTCCCACTTACTCTCTCTTTCTCTCTCTGTCTGTCTCTTTCTCTTGTAAGAGTTTCTTCGTTGACGTCACGATGACACGACGGCGATGCATGAGCGAGAAAAACCATTTCGAAGCCCGTCTAAAGGAAATGCGAGAAACGAGGGTTATTACTATTTTGTGCCCTGTACCAACTGCAAGCACAGAGGGAAAAAAAAACATGGCGCCACTAGTACTGACTGACAAACACGTTTCTACCAAAAAGCAGTTCAGAAGATGACGAAGTCTTCAACAGATAAAATTAAAGTGTGCCTGAGGAGGGGTTGTCGCCGGAGCGGATGTTTCGACAAGCGATCTTGCCTCCTTCGAGTTATCTTGTCGGTTACCTGAAAGTGGACAACAACGCTTGCTGAAACGTGAGCTCCTGCGACACACCCTGGTGAATGATTTCTCATTTACACAACCTAACGCAATTCACAGATACCCTTAAGCTTCTGCACATAATTATTTATTGTTCATTGATTGAATATTATCTACATGAATAAGTACATAACGTGACCGAATAACTGAAAGAAGTATTTACATTTTAGTTTCCCTCAAAGGGTATAACGAAACTCTGTAATACAATTCTAAAGGAGTTCATGTTTTTTTTTTGTATCGTGTATTGCGCCGTGTTACACCATACAAAATATTTCCGCATTTTCAAGACACAATGTAAGTGATCCGAAGGCATCGAATACAATCAACTATGTCGCAGCTAAGTGGAAAGAAAAAAAATCAAGTAATGTGAATACGTGATTACACGCCCTTGCACATACAAAAGGCGCCCCCACTAAATCAGGATAAGTTGGCTATGCTTTAAAAATGGCGAAGCCCGCAGAGTGCTACAAGAGGCCTTAGTATGACAGTAACAGCAGTAGTAGTACTAGTAGTACTAAACTTTTATATTTCAGCCACAAACTAAAGGCCGAGCATTTCGACCGCCCACGCGACAAGTCGACGCTGTTCTTCTTCCCTTTCAGCACCGATTCAGCGACACATATAAGGGTACTATTAAGCAGCAGTGACACAGAGAAAAGCTCACCGGGTCCTTTGAGCATTCACTTAACACCACTCGATGGCAAACGTTATCTTATTCTTTCTTTGCAGTCAACGTACTTATCCTGCCCCGCCCCCCTCCCGAAGTGTCCTGCCCCTAACGTAACATCGCTTTGTCTCAGTGAACGGACAGCCTCTGGTTAAAGTGCAATGTCCCGTGGTTGCGTCCTCTCGTGACTTTACGACGTCAGGCGATGTCAAGTGACGTCAAAGTGACATGTAATGGCGTCACCGATTTCGGCGATCTGTAACGTCACGATGACATCATACGGTGGTGTCATGCAGAGGTAATTTTTATATCTCTTGTGTCCGACACGTCTGGACACCGACGCCACCAAAGCGTGGCACTGATGCTCAATTATTCCGTTTGATGAGGATTATAAGGTTTTCGATTAAAAAGGACGGTCAGTTCAGCATAGCAATATTACTTCACGAGCAATGCGCGAGCATTTAGCGCCTCCTAAATGGAGCGTCCTCCGTAAAAGAGCCCGTAACATTTTTCAACACTCAGATTGCATAAGGCAAACAAAAAATGGTATGTTGAAGCGTTCCATCTCATTTACGAGAGAGGAAGAAAGAAGCCGCCACCTTTTTACGCTCGCAAGTCTTCTGACGAGCCCCGAGGTTTGCCCCTGTAAAGCGTGCACCGCCGCTGCCTGGTCCATCTTCAGGAGAAGCCGAGTTACCGAACTGTCTGAGCGTGATAGATTGGCCAAGTCGAGAACAAATAAAACTACAGAAGAAGTGAACAAGTCTTTGCCGTTGTATAATAGGCTGAGTAATCTAGATTATTTGCTTCCGAGCTCAATCCGCTCTACTCGGTTCCTTTTTGTTTTGTTATGACTTTTACGTTTTTTTTTTTTTTTTAGTGGTTGCCCTTTTCGGTGCTCACCGCTACTTCGGCACTATTTTGTTACGACTTTCCGCCTTCGGCAAATGATATTGCTATTACTTAGCTAGCGGCTATGGCGCAGAAAGCTAAAGCCGTGTGTAAAGAAGGATCCGCCACTATTACCGAACATAAACTCTCTGCACATAAAGCCTAAAATGTGTGTTTGTGTCAGAATGGTTCCGTACAAAAAGAAAGGAAAGTTGACTTAAGTACCCACTACAGAAACAAAAAAAAAGGAAGACATTTCAATCGTAAGTTATGACCGAATGGAACCTGATGTGCCCACGAACGGCTTTATGACACACCATATATTCAGCTGCTAGGCGGGACGTGAATCGTACCAGTGACTTAAATGGAAAATAAAGTACGTCATAAAATAGCCTCGGTAGCCGATGATGTCGCAAGAATTCCTTTCTCTACTTAAAATAAAATAGCTCAGAATAGGCGACGAGATGATCCGAAGGAAGTAAGATGGAAAAGTGAGGGAGTTATAAGGCACGTGATAGGACCATTAGGGAAGCTTTGAAACGAATATCTAAAACGAGGCACCATTTTTTTTTACAAAGACATCATAATACATCAAAGCTCAAGAAATGAAATGTAACGTGCAGTATATGAACTACACCGTTAACATGCGCTGAAGTAAAGCACATTTTACGAAGGTAAATTGTGTGTCGTAAAGCTAGAGCTAAGGAAGAAAAGAAAAACAACCTTAAATTGCTCAAGAAGCATTAGCTAGTCAGTTCTAAACTTTAGAGACGGGTTCAAAGTTTCAGAAATGTTCACTGAAGCGCCTGCAGTGCGTGCGCGAATGTCGTACTAGATTTTTACGTTGCGGAAGTGTGGCTGTCTAGATGTCGCCTGGAAGATTAGAATAAATCTGGAAGCAAGATTTGGTGAGAAGGGGAAGCGCAGCATGCCGTGTTGCCGGCTTTCATTGGGGAAAAGAACGGGTATTCGCGTTTCGCTCGTGTAAACCTTCTTGCACCACATTTATTCAAATCAGTTAAAACGACAACACAAGGAAAAAAGACGTCATTACGTTTGATGACCGTGACATCTCGTGTTTCGAAAGTAAGGGCAGCTAAAACCTGAAGCAAGATGACGCCCACGAGCTCATTTTCCCTGAGTCAATAGTTTTCTTTCACCATGATTGGCTTAGCCTGCAACGGCGTTCTAGGTGCAATTAAGGCTGTTTTATCAATATTCAGTCGTCGTTATTGAACGGAATGGCCGTAGTGAAATATTCCCGCGTCATTTTGCCCCGTAATAATAAAAGAACAAAAGAGGAAACTAAATTAATGTTACAGTGAAAGAAACATGCGTGTTCATCATGACGTGCGTTCAATAAAAACTTTTTGTAGTTTTTTTCTTTCTTCCTAAATTTGGAAAGAGATGCTGGTACGCAGTATCGCGAGTTGGACAAGTTGGTGGATGTTCATCGTAGAATATTTTACAAAAATTTTACGATCAAATAACAAGTGTATAAACCCTCCATCTATCACTGTTTTATGTGAAGAATATAACTACGTATTAGACGAGACATGAATCATGTTGTTTTTTAACACTTGTGCACGTGTGTCCAGCTTTGTGAGCCAATATTTTCTATATATATTCTTTCTTTTTCCAAATAAATTTCAGTTGTGAATTCAGCGCTGTGTCCCTCCTCTGCATCTAAACCGTTGCGCTGTAAAATATTCTGCAATTATTATGGTACGGATGAGCAGAGATAGTCTCCGATAGCACCTACACTTTCTAAATGGCAGAGCCACTCTGAAACAATGTAACACGTCGCACGATATGAGCGTCATTACGAAATGGCACGCCATCTTGTACGCACTCAGTAAACGAACGAGCAGTTTCGCAACGCGCCATCAGTCCTGGTTCGCGTGCACAGAATACCTTCGTGCTAGCCTCGACCGATCGCGCATGAAATCGCGCCAGAGGTTATCAAAACTAGCTTATAGAAGCCAGCAGAAATTGCTTGCATATAATGGAAAATAAATCGACATAATGCAGCAGTCTTTTTTCGTCTAGCACTTTATTACTAGTTATTTCTTCGTTTTCGTTCGGGTTTGGTTTTATATCCCTTTTTGCCCAAACTAACTATAGCGAGCGAAATTACATCCCTCGCAATGCCAAAATGACCGCCAGATGCGCAAATTATTCCAAAGTTCGCGTTTCCAATTACTTTAGAAACGCGATTGAAAAAAAACTATGACGTGGGCAATCATCGCCTTTTCAGTAAAACCACGCGGCTGGGTTCTCGATAAACAAAGTAATTTGTGCAATGACGGCGAAAACTTCGCTCGCATCGGCGTGATTGTAGGATCAGCTGTATACAAGCGGCTCATGTTTGGATTCGGGATTGAGCACGTCTGTGTGTGTCGTATAGTAGAAATTGGTGCACAAACAAGATCGAAACAACATTTGCTCTCCATAGAGCGCCGTTTGTCGTTACAGCTGAGAAACATAAAAAAGAAGAAAAACGGAAGTACGAAAGCAACAAGAAATGCTGCATCCAGTCACAAGAAACAGCGCGAGAATTTTCGAGGGACGCGAAATCTGCATTTGCGTGAAATGAAAAGAAAAAGGGAGTGGGCGGAAAAGGAGGAGAAAGCGTTCTGCGCGTATTGTTTACCGCTATGTTGACGGTAGAGGCGGTGAATGCAAAGGAGTTCTATCAATATCGGCCGGCGTGGAAGTCGAAAAAAAGGCGAGAAATAAAAGCGGCATAAAAAAATAAGGGGGAAGGGGCCGTCACAGTTTCGGAAAAGACCTATTTTCATTCGCTCTATGTGCTTCTTTCTCGCCTGTAATTTTTACAACTTTTGCGTATTTTTCATATCCCTCCCATTTCCGTTCGGTATGCTATACCTCAGGCAAAAAAAAAAAACTCTTTTTTTTTCTGCGTTTTTGGTCTTACTAAAAAGTGTCATTTATTTTCATTCACGGCTTATGCTTCTCTTTTTACTTTAAATCTGGGAAGCGGGATGGAGGAAGTAACAAAGCAGTGACACAGAAGCACGAACGGAAGCTAAGAAAACGCAGAAAACGTGATACAGGAGCGAAAAAGAAGTCCATAGTTCTGATTTATCTTTCCCTTCGCCATGGATATTGGCTCTGACGGATAGACGAAATTCGTGCACCACTTTGTTTTTGCGTTATTCTACTTCATTTTTTTTGCCGACCCAAGCTCTCTCTTGGCTGAGAGCACCGGAATGCTAACAAGCATTGATTCTGCATACATCATGTTGCCGGCATCGGCAACGGCCTATGCTATGTGGAGCGGTATATGGGATAAAGGATCACCGTCAAAGGCGCTGCCGAGACACCCAATGGCTACGTCTCTACTCATGCATATTCACGGCGCGCTTTATACTAGAGGTGCTTCGAGTGGAGCGGGAATAAAAAAAAACATTTCGGTGACTTAGAGCGGCGGGCTTTGACCAACTTCTTCAAGCAGTCTTAAACGTCAATTGATTGCGTTTCGCGAGTGTGTTGAGTACATAGTGACAGGAATAGGCATAAAATGAAAGTTTTCGTTGATAGCGTTATCAAATAAGTTCTCTAGTAAAATTATCTTTACTCGGCATGGCAAACTTATTCGGTATCTTTTGTGTGTGTGTGTGTGCGTGTGCGTGCGTGCGCGCGCGCGCGCGCGCGCGCGCGTGTGTGTGTGTGTGTGTGTGTGTGTGTGTGTGTGTGTGCGTGTGTGTGTGTGTGTGTGTGTGTGTGTGTGTGTGTGTGTGTGTGTGTGTGTGTGTGTGTGTGTGTGTGTGTGTGTGTGTGTGTGCGCGCGCTTAACAGGTACACATGCTAAACCTCGAGATGCGATTTCTCTTTCATGAGATTATGAAAATAACTAGCCCAACAAAATCGCATAATTCACTTTTCTTTCGTTCTACAGCAATATATGACGATTCTGTGATTTTATCACATGACACGCCCATCTGACCCACTCGGTTGCAGCTGGTACTCGCAGACGTTGCCTCAAGTCTGCCTGCCGCAATATCCGAGCAAAAGCGTCTTTCGCTCGCTTCGTGATAGAGGTCCCAAGGAATGAATAAGCAAGAGTGATTTGCGGCGGAGGCAGAACGTCCTTTGGTGCGGGGGCACACGTTTCTCAACGACGTGCCACGCTCAAGATCTAACTCGAAGAAAGCGAGCGAGAAGAAAAAAGAAGAAGTAGAACGAACGCGGGAATTCCGCGCGTATACTTATTCAACAATTTGTGTCAATTTCGCCTCTCACTCTTTGTACCCCGGCCTCTATCGTGGATGGCTCAATGCGCACCACTTCGAAACCGGCAACTGAAATTACGGCGCATGCGAGGACAGAGACAAGTAAAACGGCAGCAAAATGTGCACGGCCCAAGATAAATTATAATGAAAAGGCACTCATGCAGGGAAGGGGAGAGCATGCAAAGGGTGCTTAATAATACAACGCGGTAATGTGTAACATCGCAGAAATGAAAGTTTCATGGAGAGAAAAAATAAATGTAAGGAAGGGGAGGGGGTTGCGAGGAGAGACCGAGCAATAAGAAGATAAGTGCTCCAAGAGAGCAGTAAAAGAAAAGAGAAACGTTGGGAAGGAATTGGAACGAAAGGCACAAGATGCACTGAATGTAAGGCGCAACTAGGTCGACCGCGTGGCAAAGGACAAGGCGCTGACGAAGCCACAGAAAACGCACCAAGTTGTGACGAGGGAAAGGAAGGAAAGGAACAGAGATTGAGGAAGTGGGAAGCAGGGGGATTGTAGATGTTCCAGAGAAGAGATAGAGAATAAGAATTGAAGGGGAGGGAAAGGACGTTCCGATGCAAAGATCCAGCGTTTCGAATAGGGCACCGAAATGGCCCAAAGCCAGAAAGGCCTGCACAGCCTAGAATCAATGCATTTTCAAAAGCAGGAAGGGGTGTCTTTTTATCTTGTGTTATTTTGTATCAACACACTGCCAGTTCATAATGTGGTGGCGCCGGTCGACCAACTGGGTTACTTTTGCAAGAATTAGGCGAAGAACAAAATTATAAATCAGGGAGAGAAAAGGAATGTCGCTAAACAGCACGACACAAAATAACAGCGCACAACCACAGAGCGTCCCACTCTGTTTTGCTGGGCAGTAAGGAGAGAGATGGCGCTGACGCACATACATGCGTATTCACGCGTGCCCGGAGAGTTCTTCCGCTGCTTTGCGGTTTTGTCGCTGGTCGAGGCGAAACGAGGGCGTCGGGAGGAGGGAAGGGTGTAGTTGTTGCGTGGCGACGAGATGGATGCGACGCTTTGGGGCGGCGTAGGGGGAACAACGGCGGCCGCAAAGCTTTCTGGCACCGCTTCCGCGTAGTCGTCGCCGCTGTTTGACGCCGACGAGGCAACGACGCTTTCAACTGTCTCGCTCAGTGACGCCGCTCAGCCGACCCGCAGGCGGCGTCCCCGCCGATCGAACGAAGCCTAAGTGGACGATGAAGGCCATTGCCTCAATACATTTTGGGCCTCCTAATAATAATTGTTCAGTGTAATTTTGAAGAGAGGCCCCGCCGCAGTGGTGTAGTGGCTAAGGTACTCGGCTGCTGACCCGCAGGGCGCGGGTTCGTATCCCGGCTGCGGCGGCTGCATTTCCGATGGAGGCGGAAATGTTGTAGGCCCGTGTGCTCAGATTTGGGTGCACGTTAAAGAACCCCAGGTGGTATAAATTTCCGGAGCCCTCCACTACGGCGTCTCTCATAATCATGTAGTGGTTTTGGGACGTTAAACCCCACATATCAATCAATTTTGAAGAGAGAACAAGTCACGCGGTTCCTTGTGCATTTATTTGCCTGAGACAACTCAAAGGCGTGTTCCATTTTTTTTCTTTTTCGTCTCAATTTTATATACAGGAATAAAGAGCGAGGGATTGTACTGACAAGAAAAAAGAAGGGCCTTATTCAGCGGTTTAGTTACACACCGGCAAATACAACTATATAAGCACGCTTTCAATATCATCAACAGAAAAAAAACACGATGTATTGATGGAGCCATCATTGCCCTCATGTGTAGCCACTCTTTTTTTTATGCACGTAACTAATGTGCTACATGTAAAATTTTTACTTTAGTTGTATTCCTCAGATGAAAGTCGATAAAAGTTTACAAACTGTAGCTGATGTTGAACACGTCGTCTTGTCTTCGTCAAGGCAGTAACTGAAGGAAAAAAATTAAATGTAGTATATCAGACACGTGCAACAAAAACAACACTGGCGTGACTACACATGATTACTATAGATCGCTTCATGAATAAGCCATATCTCTTTCTCTGTAAATGATATTGAAAGCATGTTCATACTTATCGAAACTACGGCTGCGATGACACCCTCTGTCCAAGTATTTTTCGTCGCTTCAAGCCTCTATTGTGTACTGAACGTCTCCCTTACTGAAACTTGGCGTATTAAACTGCGTGGGTTGTTGCACTATACTAAACGCCGATCTCGTCAGTTAGAACTTCGGGCTTGTGTCTGCCTCGTCTTTCGTGTTCCTCACTAAAACTCTAAGCACGCGCACGTGGTCAAAATAAAGCAGACCAACGACTATGATGACGACTTCAGGCGAACTTGTAGTACCTCCTTTCGGTGGTTACCTGACCATATGTGCTGGTTATTGAGGGAACTTGCTCGACCTGTAAGGTCGTCACCAACACACATCCCCTCCAACCCATCTTTTTCCTCCCCCGCAATCCTCATCCCCCTTGCCCTATAGAGAGTCTTGGGAGGAGTGTCTGCCCGGTCGCTCTGCCTTGGGAGGCGGCTGTGCCCCTCGTGGGAGACGAAAATTGGGACCTTCGTTTTTCGTAACCACAACAACAACCTAGAGGGCCAACGCTAATTTGTGGCACGAGCTCTTGCAGCGGGCAGCTGTACAGGCGTCTCGGAATAGGGTATGGATACTCAAGGATACTATGCCATCATGCAGAAACGGTATGGTTAATTTTCGGAAATAGGAAACGTTTTCTGTCACCGCCACAACTACTCACCGTTATCGCTGTCGAAGCCCAAATCTCCGTCGCAGGACTCGAACGAGGACGAGGTTGGCGAAGAGACGCTGTGCCGCTGCTGCTGTGCCTGGTGGTATCCCGTGTTGACGGCGGTGGCACCTTGAATACCCGGTTGGGGGCGATGCGCTGAGTAGCAGTACGGAGCGTGCCCGCCGCCGCAGCGGGCTTCATCGGCGACGCTGAGGCTGCTGAGGAAGACGGCGCCATTCTTGCGCAGGCTGCCAACCAGCGACTCGAAGGGCGAGCACAGGTCGGCGCCGTGCAGCGAGGTGCGCGACGAGGACAGCAGCGGCAGCGCCGACTTCCAGCGCTGGCCCTGCAGCCGCAGGGACTCCATCGGAGGCGGCGGCGGCCGTGGGGCGCCCGCGCTCGCCGGTGCTCACGCCATTCCCGCGCACCGCCTGCCAACGAGAAGGAGAAAACGTACAGGGAGGTTAACCGGATGCGAGCTTACCGTATGGCAGAAAAGCGTTGCCAACAAAAGAATAGTATAGATCGGATAGACCAGTAGCGTACCCAGGAAATGGCGCACCAAGCCCATGCCCCCCCCCCCCCCGCCTCCAATATTTCTTTTTTTTTGCCATGACATACAGAGCTAAAAATGACCATTTCAATAGGGTTCCTACACCCCCCCCCCCTTTCCGCCCCTCAAAAAATATATTTACACTCTTAGGATAGACCGATCGAAAACAAGTCTGTGAGCCTTTTTACGGCCTTCTCATGAGAGATAGAGGGGGGGGGGGGGGGGGGGGGAAGGTGTACGATACGTATAAATTTGCCATGCAGATGGCATAGTATGCTGCTGCCCATGAGCGCGATGACAAATGAGATGTTATTTGCAATGCGTGTACAAAACTCAAGAAAACGCTAGGAAAACTAAGTAAATCTCAGCAGTGCGTCACGATGGAGCAGTGATTATAGTTCTCGGCTGCTGACCCAAAGGTCACCACCGGTTCGAAAACTGCCGCGGTAGTCGCATTTCAATAGAGATGAAATTCTAGAGACCCGTGTAGTGTGTGATTTAAGTGCTTGTTATAGAACACCAGATGATCAAAATTCCCGCAGACCTCCACTACGATGTCTTTCAATCAATGTTCGTTATGGCACGTGAAACATAAGGTAATATTATTAAGGAAATTTTGGTACTGCCAGGGTCTTCAGATTGACGAGCACAAGCGATAACTACCAACTATGGGTTTGGTGGTTCCAATACAGTTGCACATAGTAAGTATTTATCGCTAGTGTTCTTCCTCTTTCTTTTCCTCAGTTCTTGCTTATTACTCCCGCAATGAAAGTAGATGCATAGTTATGCAACTGCGGTAGGTGTAGGCATTGACGCTAGAACACACGTAGCGATTGCAGCTCACTGAACGGTGGTTACGAGTGACATTACTGCAACAACATGGCGCTACACGCGGTATACCTTCTATACGAATATTTATTTTAAGAAAACTTGTTACTCTTTCGCTTCCTTTCTTGCGTCAAAGACGATATATATCTTAAAGGAATTCAACATGAGTACGCACGCATACGTCCAGCACTGGTGAGCACTGATTTCACCTAGTTTCAGCTAATGTTGGCTACTTATATGATGCTATATTGGCAACATTTCTTTCATTCAATCAAGTGATTAGGTTGCTTACCCCGTTTCTTATCGCTTCGTAGTTGCTTTTTGCTTGATATCATAAACTATGATACAGGGTAGAAACTTCGCTTTGTACAGTTCCTGATGCATACTGTTTAGAAAAAGTTTATTCTCTCATGGGACGCAGTCAGACGCAACAAAGCTAAGGGACAAGCGTCTGTATAACAGACACAATAAGAAACAAAAGACAAAGCACAACATACATTACACATTTAAACAAAAGTGTCCAAGTCCGTAGGATGTCCATAGATGCATACTATTCACTTAAACGAATGCTGTTTTATGGGCGAAGCTCTCTAATTAAAGCGGCAACCGTTCGTTCCTCATAGTAGTGCGTAACATGTCTTACGCTTTGACCTGCAAGATGGTGCCGGTGGGAGATTTCTCCTGTGCGTTGTTGAACAATAAAAAATTCGCAGCGTGCGCGTTAACTAAAAGCCGAATTCTCCTGTCTCGCATTCCTCATTAGCAGCCATTGGCATGTACATCGAGCACTATCTGACAAGAAAGGGTTGCTACGTTGTACTCTCTGGGCGTAACCTCCTTGGTTTTAGAAAGGTTTAGCGAGCGTTGGGCCGCACTGCCATGAATGCAGTGAACTAGTATATACCACGTACTCGAGGTGGTTAAAGGTGGGAAGTAAACACGAAGTTCAAGCCGTAAGAAAGTGTGCGTGTGCCACCTCTCGCTTAGTCCTTGGAATGTCCGCTGGATGGCGGTGCTTCTATATGTGGAATATATGATGAAAAGATGCGAGATGGTGGTACTTGGAGTGTTGACTAGATGGACGAACAGACACACAGACAGATGCATGAACGGACGCACAGATGGCTGCACAGATGGATGGACGCATGTACGGACGCAGGGGCGGATGCATGGACGAACGCAGGGATGGACGCACGGATGGACATGCGGACGCACGAACAGACGCACGCACAGACGGGTGGATGGATGCGCGGACGGTCACACAGACGGACGCATGGACGGACGGAAGCAAGAACGAATAGACGGACGGATGCTTCGCCCCACTCTCCATCATTCACCCCGCGGATATGCTGCCATTTTTTTTCCCTTTGATTTATAGTGCTACCCAAGCTATCTTGTAATCTTTCAAGCCATTCAGAGACCGAATCAGAAGTCGAAACCCTCTTTGCGCTCAGCAGCGCAGTGCTCCCGGCAATGAGGCATTGTCTTTGGACATGGCTATCGTTAATGTACGGTATGGTGCTGTTTCGTAATGGAACACTGACGCCACTCATCTATCCATCTCATGGTATTCTGGCCCACAGCGATCATCGTTACACGGGATCTAGCACGTCGCGACTGACCACGATGTCGAAATCGAATAGTGCACTGTCGAAATCCCGAGTGCCCCACCAATCCGAACTTAGTGACGCTCCTGCAGCTTGCATGGTATCGAAACAGTTGCAGCATTGCGCAGAGCTTTCTCGCTTTGCGCACGTATGCTTCTGCCATGGTCAGAGTGCCTTGGCGTCCGACGCGACTACGCTTGCGAGAAGCAAACCTGTGCCGTTACCATCCGTTTGTTCAATAGGGTGGCCTAAAGCGACCAGCGTTCTTTTGTTGTCGCGAACGCACAATAAACGCACCAACGACACCATTCGCCAGACTCGGCAGCAATGAAATTATAGTAATTAAAGAGAAATATATATATAGAGAGAAATATATATTGTTACGCCTGAAGTAGGGGTACGGGGGTTTATTGAACGGAAGCTGGGATGGCGAGGCCGCACCGGATAAAACTGGCGAGAGATCTTCTTCTTCCCAAGTCCACACTTCTATTCCCTCTTATCAATCCGGCACATACACGTCGTAATATTTCCCCCTTCGCAGACGAAGCGCACCGCGCGTTTCATGCATCGTCCCGCAGTCTAAAAGCTTTGAGGCGAGCCACATGGGTAACCTCGGTCTTGGTTGATCGTCTCCCACTAGTTGTCAGTCGTGCTATTTTATAATCTACTGCACTGAGGCGCTCAAGGACAACGAATGGGCCAGTGTAGTGGGCGAGAAGTTTTGTGGACAAGCCACGCTTGCGGATAGGCTTCCACACCATTACAAGGTCTCCCGGTTCATATGTGACGTGGCGGTGTTTGCTGTCGTAGCGGAGCTTTGAGCGGTCTTGCGATGCTATAGTACGCAGGCGGGCAAGACGCCGAGTTTCTTCTGCAAGGCATAGTGTTTCAGCTAATGAAGGATCGTCATTGTCATAAAACGAAAAGATAGTGTCCAGGGTATAACGAGGGGGTCGAACGTAAAGAAGGAAGAAAGGGCTGTGGCCGGTGGTTTCGTGTTGGGCAGTGTTGAAGGCATACGTGATGAACGGTAAGACGTCGTCCCAGTTCTTGTGATTGGACGCCACGTACATTGAAAGCATATTCACCAGTGTCCGGTTCGTTCGTTCAGTAAGGCCATTCGTCTGTGGATGGTAAGGTGTCGAATGACGAAGTTCCGAGCCACACATACGGAGCAGTTCCTCAACAACGTCTGCCGTAAACTGACGGCCGCGGTCGCTTATTATGACGCGAGGAGGTCCGTGGCGCAGTATGATAGAGTGCAGGAGAAAGGAGGATACTTCGCCAGCAGTCGCAGATGGCAGGGCGGCCGTTTCGCAGTAGCGGGTCAGGTAATCGGCGCACACTACAATCCAACGGTTGCCTTTTGCCGAGCGTGGAAAAGGGCCCACGAGGTCAATGCCAACTTGCTCAAAGGGAGTGCTGGGAGGCGTCACAGGCTGTAGAAGTCCAGCCGGAGCAGTCGTGACTGATTTGTGCGTCTGGCATTGAGTGCAACTGGCCACGTACTGCTCAACTGACTGGCGCATGCGTGGCCAGTAAAATCGCTCCTGTGTACGAAGGAGTGTTCGCGTCATTCCCAGGTGACCCGAAGTTGCGTCGTCGTGCATGGCGCGCAGGATGGAGGAACGGAGTGTGTGTGGCACCACCAGCAAGAAGCGGGAACCCGTGGCCGAGAAGGTCCTCTTGTAAAGTAATCCTTCACGAACGCAAAAGCGTCCGGCCAAAGTGGACGCTCGTGCTTCAGCAAATAATGGCTCCAAGCTGACATCCTTCCGCTGTTCATTTTCAAAGGTGGTCTTGTCCGGGAATACTGGAGTCACTGACGCAATTAGGTGATCGAAATTGTCGGCATCGCAAAGTGTTGTAGTAAGCGGCATCCGCGAAAGGCAGTCAGCGTCAGCGTGCTTCCTGCCACTCTTGTATGACACCGTGAAGTCATACTCTTGCAAGCGGAGGGCCCAGCGTGCCAGGCGGCCAGATGGGTCTCGGAGGCTTACAAGCCAGCACAAGGAATGATGGTCTGTGACCACTTGAAAGGGGCGACCGTACAGGTATGAACGGAATCGCTGTACAGCGAAGACGAGTGCCAAACATTCTTGCTCAGTCACTGTGTAATTCCGTTCTGGTTTACTTAAAGTTCTGCTGGCATACGCAATGACATGTTCCTTTCCACTGTGTCGTTGTACTAGAACTGCACCTATGCCAATGCCACTGGCGTCAGTATGAACTTCGGTCGGCGCCGAAGGGTCGAAGTGCCGGAGAATGGGCTGCGATGTGAGTAAGAACTTGAGTTGGTTGAAAGACGTCTCACAGTCATGTGTCCATTCAAAGCTAGTACCTTGACGTAGCAGATTGGTCAAGGGGAAGGCAACGTCGGCGAATGCAGGAATAAATCGGCGAAAGTACGAGCACAGGCCTAGGAAGCTGCGAAGCTCTTTCGTTGAGCGAGGTGGTTTGCACGCTTTCACAGCTGCTGTCTTGCTCGGGTCAGGCCTGATCCCATCTTTGTTCACAAGGTGCCCAAGTACTAAGGTTTGTCGCTCGCCGAAATGACACTTCTTCGAATTAAGTACAAGGCCAGCGTTTCTAATGCATTCCAGAACAATGTCCACGCGTTCGTTGTGCTCACGAAATGTGCGCCCAAAGATCACGATGTCATCTAGGTAGCACATACAGACATTCCATTTTAGGCCACGCAGAATGGTATCCATGAACCTTTCGAATGTGGCAGGAGCATTACATAATCCAAACGGCATCACGTTAAATTCATAAAGTCCGTCTGGAGTTATGAAAGCAGTCTTTTCCTTGTCCGCTGGATGCATGGGAATCTGCCAGTAGCCTGAACGTAAATCGATAGACGAGAAGTATGACGCCGAATGGAGACAGTCCAAGGCGTCATCAATTCGTGGAAGAGGATAAACATCTTTCTTCGTGATGGAGTTCAAACGGCGATAGTCGACACAAAATCTCCAGGTACCGTCTTTCTTTTTCACAAGGATCACAGGAGCTGCCCAAGGGCTCGATGATTCTTGAATGATGCCCTTTTGGAGCATTTCACGCACTTGATTGTCTATTATCTTGCGCTCGGACGGCGATACTCGGTACGGTTTTTGTCGGATTGGCTGTGCTGTTTCTGTATTTATCCTATGGCGTATACGAAATGGAGGAATGGAAGGCGTATGGTCACTCTGGGAGAAATCAAAAACTTGCAAGTACTTTAACAAAACGTCCACAAGCATTCTGCGCTTGTCGGCAGTCAGCGCCTTATCAACCATAGGTAAAACTTTCGAACTGTCTGAGCAGGCGGTCACTTGTTCATCCCGTCGAACGTCACTGAGGACAGCTACTGTTGTTGGCGAGTATTCTTTAAACGACGCTAGCTTAAGTCCTCCTGGTAGCAGCACCGGTTCGTTTGAATAATTCGTTGTCCAAAGGTCTGAACGACCTTCACTCACTGAAACTATGCTGTGGGGTACCAACGTGTTCTTCTTTATACAACTTAGATGGAAAGGCTCCACTAGCGCATCGAAACTGGTCTTATTGTCGTTAATATGCGAAGAAGCTACTGGAACGCGCACAGCACAGAAGGCCGGGATAACGGTATCTTCATAGACTCGGAGCGCACCGCTTTCCGTACCCGAATTCTCGATAAGTCCATGAGGAACAGCGTCACTTATGATAACTTCGCCATTTCGACAGTCTACAGTGGCTCCGCACATTCGCAAGAAATCTATGCCTAGAATGATGTCATGAGTGCTCCGCGGAAGAACCGTGAATTCTGTCACAAACACTTGATCACTCAGTAACACTGCCGCGGTACAAACACCAATCGGACACAACGAGTTGCCGCCCACGCCACAGAACGTTATCGCTTTCTCCAACAAAAAGGTCACCTTTCTTCCCAAACGAGCTTTGAACGCAGCACTCATGATCGACACAGCGGCTCCAGTGTCCACCAAAGCCATCGTATGTACACCATCAACAAAAACTTGCACTTTGTTTTTAAACATAAGCACCGGTGGAGGTATCTCTTCTTGCAGCGAATCACCAGCGACCTCACCCCCAGCGGCCGCGCTGCCTAGTTTTCCGGAGGCGGCGAAGGGTAGCGGCGCCTAGGAGACGGCGACCGATTGGAGCGAGGGGCTGGCGGGGGTGTGAGACTGCGGTCAGAGGCTGGAGAACGGTTTCGCAGCGGCCTTGGTGTCTCGTAAGATGCGCTTCCAGGGAACGTTGGTGCTTGTGCAAAGTCGGACAGGTGGGATCTCGGTGGGCAGTCGTACCTCGGCGGCTGCCGGTAGTTACAGTACCTGGCAATGTGGCCTTCGACGCCACAGTTGTAGCAGATGGGTAGGGGTCGCTCGCCGAACCACTGCTGAGAGCGCTGGGCTGTGTAGGGTCGCCTAACCGAACGGGGTGGAGCAGATTGCTGAACGGGAGCTGCGCGCCTCTGTGGGGCGGGGCCGGGACGAAGACGTTGGTCATACCGCTGGTCAGACGGGAATGAGTCTCGGCGTGGCCACGAAGCCCTAGCTTCGCGAACGTCTGTCACACATACTGATGGTGGCAGAGGAGCTGACGGGGCCGGGTAGTAGGATGAAGAGGTAGGCGTATGACGGATGGTGTCGTGGAACAGTGTGTCTTGTCGCTGTAGTTCTTCCCGCACTATTGTCCGGATAGTGGCGGCAAGGTCGGCGGGCGGGCTCACGTCGACGCTGGCGACCGTTGTTACATTTGCCAGCCTACCAAATTTCGGGGCAATACGACGGGTCTTTAGCTTCTCAAAAGTACGGCAGTGGCGTTGGACGGCGGAGACGGAAGTGAGGTCTTCCCTGCCTATCAAAAAGTTGTAGACGTCCTCTGCTATACCCTTCAGAAGGTGGCCGACCATGTCCTCTTCAGTCATGTACGGGTCTATGATCTTGCAGAGCATCAGGACCTCCTCGATGTAGGTGGTACACGTTTCTCCAGGAGTCTGAGCTCTTTGAGCCAACGTGCGCTCCGCGCTCTTCTTTTTTGAATCAGAGTCGCCGAAGCATTTCTTGAGCTCTTCAGTGAAACGATCCCACGTTGTTAAGGAATCTTCGTGGTTTTCGTACCACATCAGAGCTGTTTCCGTGAGAAACAGCGCGACATTTCCCAGTTGGTCGGTGGCATCCCAGCAGTTGTACCGGCTCACCCTTTTGTACTGTGTCAGCCACGCATCCACATCTTCTCCTGCTCTTCCCGCAAACGGGCGGGGTTCCATATAGTGATATCGAGGTGCAGCTGGCACTGACCTTTGTGTGGTTGAGAAGGTGTGACCTTCGCTCTCGGCCATGGCAGTTGGTGTCGGTGGCAGACCGGCAATACGACGGCTCCGGCGAAGTTCGAACAGCTGTGGCTCCGTGGTTCGTCGACGTATACTGTACCCAGCACCTCCACCACTCTGTTACGCCTGAAGTAGGGGTACGGGGGTTTATTGAACGGAAGCTGGGATGGCGAGGCCGCACCGGATAAAACTGGCGAGAGATCTTCTTCTTCCCAAGTCCACACTTCTATTCCCTCTTATCAATCCGGCACATACACGTCGTAATAATATCAACAGAAAAAGCGGGAGGAGAGGGTTGGCCTGGTACCAAAAAAAAACAGTTTTCTACCCTGCACAGGGTTGGGGAAACAGGTGTCGGAATTAGGACACAGGGGTAAAATAAAAGCAATAATTATATTACTTCTGTAGTAACGAGTAACGTCAAGAATCATTTTGTAGCCTGGCAGCCTATAAATGTAATGAGTTACTAACTTAGTAATGTAATAAATGATCACTCCATCGATTTGAAAAAAAAAAGGATGAGTGGCTTTAGCATCCTAGTCGTCCCACGTGAATGCGTATGGTATCTTTTAGGTTCCATTATTATTATTATTATTATTATTATTGTTGTTGTTGTTGTTGTTGTTGTTGTTGTTGTTGTTGTTGTTGTTGTTGTTGTTGTTGTTGTTGTTGTTGTTGTTGTTGTTGTTGTTGTTGTTGTTGTTGTTGTTGTTGTTGTTGTTGTTGTTGTTGTTGTAACCTCTAAAGGAAGCGCAGCAGGAATGTTTTTCTAGTGACGCAGCTACCGTGCTTGTGTGCCATTAGAGAGCCTCCGGCACCTGCCAGATACTTCCCAGTGGCCACGGCATTCTATAACCCCACCGCACTCCATGGACCTTTTTTTTTTTTCGGAGATGAGGATTTCCTCCTTTCTGGGCTGTTGCACGAGAGTGCGAAAGCGAACCTCACAGCCCCGGCAGTGCATTCCTTGGGGGGGTCACTCGCGCTAACGGCAGCCCAGAGAGGACTATGGCGGCACCCAGAACGCCTTGAGGGAAAAAGGTCTATACATGGCCTCGTGGCGTGCTTCCCCGCTGTGTGCCATGCTTGCGCGTGACCTTCCCGCATCGACCCGCCGAGCAGGTGTGCGAATTCCGGTGTGTGAGAAATAGCTTGGACAAACGCCGAGCACAAACTCCCGCTTAGTGGGCCAGACTTTTTTTCTCGTTTGTTATAGGTTATTTCGAGAAGTCTGTGTAAAGCAATCGACGAAGGGACTTCACGCTCAAGACTGGGGTCATTACATTAAAATTGTTAACGATGCGATCTTGCTTCTCTTCTGTGTGACAATCATACTTCTCTTCCGAGCACATTCGGTGGATCGTTTACCTCCGATTTCTAGAAAATTCAGAAAAAAAATATTTAAATCGATAAACCAGTACATCAGTAAAACATGTTGCTGGGCTAGCGGGTGCATGTTACAAAAGATTAGATGACGCAAACCACCGATAAGGATAGGTAATCAGTTTAGTTTGAATTTTTTGAAAGGTAGTTTTAACTGACACTTGCACTGAGAGTGGCCGATTGTTGCGATGTGACGATGTTGTTGTGCACATGTGACGTGATGTGCATGTTGCGACTGTCTTTCAAGGAGAAAGTTAATTGCGACTTAACCTCATACCTTTCACCTTTTTTTCTAGGTGGTTTGCGTCATCAAATTTTCTTGTAAACAGGTGTTGATTGATTGAATGATATGTGGGGTTTAACGTCCCAAAACCACTATATGATTATGAGAGATGCCGTAATGTAGGGCTCCGGAAATTTAGACCACCTGGGGTTCTTTACGTGCGCCCAAATCTGAGCACAGTAAACAGGTGTGGCACCAATATTTTTGGTTCAGGTTAATAGTTATATTAGAAACATACAATATTGGAGCACATGTTTACTTATGATAAGATCCACTAATTGTAAGAATATTTATAAAACTTGAATAGGTTCCTTGAAAGAGAAGGCTGTTTTCTTGTGTGCAACAAGTAGGGTTGCGGCACCTGGCCGAGCCACTATCTAACACAACATTCTTTCTGCATTTCCCCCGAGATCCGCATCGGCAGCCCAATGAAACACAATGTTCACCTATAAGTAATACACAAGGGTGCACGAACTCCGGCAAGTGGGTGTCAATATATACCACACCCCTCGGTCAAGGATTAAGGTCGCCATAGATTTCCAGAAGCACCTTAGGAGCGCGACTAGCCTACGTGTCATGGCGCCGTCATGTAGTCATGGTGTGCCATGCAGTAACAGTACGTCACAAAATGGGTACGCGAGTCCGAGCTTGGGTAAGTCCCACTTTTCCGCATCGGTCTAAAAAGGAGAAAGGCCACAGCCCGACAAATAGGCAACTATGTTAGTGAAGCTAAAACCCGCCATTAGGGAAGAAGTAAGGGTAGTAGTAGTAATAGTAGTAGTAGTAGTAGTAGTAGTATATTAGTACTATAGTATTAGTAGTAGCAGTATATAGCAGTATATAGCAGTTCTATATAGTAGTAGTAGTAGTAGTAGTAGTAGTAGTAGTAGTAGTAGTAGTAGTAGTAGTAGTAGTAGTAGTAGTAGTAGTAGTAGTAGTTGTTGTTGTTGTTGTTGTTGTTGTTGTTGTTGTTGTTGTTGTTGTTGTTGTTGTGCAACGACGTTACCGAAGGTGAAACGCCCCACCCTGCATGCTTTGCTCCTTCCCTTTTTTTTTTTTTTTTGTCGCTATTCACTCAAATGCGCTGCTACGTTCGCCGCGTCGTGTTCCCCCAGGAGCCATGAGATACCAGATAAGACGTTGAAGGAAAGTTGTACACTCACACACTCTCTTTCTCACGACGTCGACATTAAATTTAAGCGTTGATGTTTCTTTCCCGCCAGCATTCCCTTAAAGGGGCCCAGCAATACTTTTTTGAGCATTGTCAGAAAATGCTGCGATCGGTTGTAAAGGCTCCCGAGAACTCACGAGCCAAATATTACAGCGCAGCACGCGGTCTGCAATTCACTAATAAATTCTCAAAGTTGGCTAAAAATTGCCTTTCCGCCTCTCGACAAATGACGCCACAAGCTCAAAAACCCGTCGTCACAACACGATGCACCAGCCATTCGTTGATGTGAGCATGACACCGTGACTTGTCCACGCGGGCGCATGTGATCCCACTAAAAAAAAATACTTATTCAAAAAAAGGAAAAGTGTTCAAGGTCACGAGGTGCACGTGACATGCTTTTTTTTCGCTGGGCCATCGATTCTTATTGAGCTTCCAGAGCTTTCGTTGGAACGAGAGAAAAGAGAACGCAATTGTAGCGTGCGACAATTCCTTGTAAATCCGCTACTATACTAGAAGGATTCCTAAAAAAATGTTTTCTGCGGTGAATTCATAAAGCACTAAGCTCCTTTAGTCAATTCATTCAATGGCCATTCAAAAAAGTGTTGCAGGACTCGTTTAAACTGGATATGTTGTTTAATAGTTATTGCGACCGCAACGAAAAGTTAGCTAAAAGAATCTGCGTGGCATTTAACTCTGCTTAATTCCATTGAGCCCATTCTCATTAACATACCTCTGGTCGCAGACTGTTCAGTCATATTTTGAATCACGTAACACTAGCAAAAGGACTTACCGTCGATCACAACGAAAATAATATGGGTGTCCTTTATAAAGTTGTGCTGTGCGTGACTGTAACGCTCATCACACTTGAGGAAAAATAGAAAGAGGGGGGGGGGGGGGGAGGGGTGCCTGAGTACGTCAAACTGCGTTAAAGTGCGCGGTTCACAGTATACTCCCTGCTTTGCATTTTCACATTTCTGTGGACCGTACGCCTCTTTAAAATCTCGTATGGCGTTTCTTTTGCACTTGCATCTAACACATCGCCATTCATATTTGCAGAGCCCATACGCACACACACGCACACGCACCCACATACAAACGCACATATATGCACACACCACACGCGCACAATACACACACACACACACACACACACACACGCACGCACGCACGCGCGCGCACCAACAGAGCAAGGACAGACGTGCCATAACATCCTTGTTTCGCGATACAAACAGACGCAAAAATGTGGCAAAATCTTCGCGTCCGTGAAGCTCATACACACATGCGTGTGCGCGCAAGCGCACGAAATCACGCAAAGCCGTAGTCTGCGACATCAATAGGAGCAAAAAGAACACGAAATATTCCGAGTGCCGACGCCGGTCGGAAAGCAGCAGTTTAATCTTGAGTGTACTGCTAGTGTTTCAACCTGGAAGAAAGGACGTCCTTGGCGGGAGTGTTCCGAGTGAGCCAGGGGACAGCAAATGCAAGAAAGACTACGTTTCACCTCGTGGGAACGAAACCAGCGGAGCACTTCAAGCCAGATGCAAGATGGAAGAGCAAAACAAAGCAGCACGAAGACGGGAGCAAAAAGACAACATAACAATAACATCACATGAGAAATAAAGGGGAGCGGTGGAGAAGAACGTCGAGATTCGCTTCGCTGCGTCGCACTTTTTGCGGCTTGAAAGCCGCCATAATATACCGCTCAGTGTCGGGAGTTTTCACAATTTAAAGAGAACCCTCCGAGTGCGAAACTGAAGTTCCGACTAACTGGAGCGCCACTACACGGAAGGAGCACAAGAAGCTCGATAGTGTGCACTTTCTTTTCGTTCTTTTTTTTTTTGCGCCAGAAAGAGAAAGAAATCGCCAGTTACTCGGACGCGATAAGATACAGAAAGATACAAAAAGAAAAAGCGTCATGCAGACGGAGATCGTCAGTCGCTTGTTCGAAACTTTCGTAGTAAGGTGCGGAATTATTTTTCCATCTTGGTTCTAAGAACTTGCCAAACGGACCGAGATGTCAGGCGTTCGCATGATGCGCATTCTGCGAGCCATGAGAGTCACGGAACAGGAAGCGGTGGTAAATAAATAAAGAACGTCCGGCACGAGGTATACCTTCCACGAAAGTGTAACGAAGACCGAGTAATGCGCACCATCGGCCAACACTTCTTTTGTGCCAGGGAGGGAGGGCACGGGCTTAGCGTAGGAGAGAAAAGGAGAAACATACCCCGTAAATATGACTTCGAGCAATGTCCACTGATGTGATTGTTTCGCGCGGTACTAGTTGTCCTTAGTACGAAGCACAACGCAGGAACTTACCTGTCAGTGCATTATGGTTGCTTTATTAGACGCCAAAGAACTCATTCAAACGGACAACAGCGACGTTTATATTTTCCCATGACGTTTATCTTTTTTCCTTAAACATAGCCTCTCTATTATTACTGCTCCTGCTGCTACTACTTCTAATACTGGTATCACTGCAATGAATGCTATTGCTGCTGTTGCTGCAGCCACTACCACTCTCAACTTCCTAAAGGAGCACATGCTACGTGACGCCAGCTAGCAAAAAAAAAAAAGAACAAGGTTCCATACCACATCATCATAGGTATACGAGCGGATCTAGGACTACCATGGTTTGCATGGATATAAAATGCCCGATAAAGTCGACGAGAGGACAAACGCTGCCATGCTCAATCAGTACAGCGTCGGGCGCGTTATGTTAAGATGGCCGGTTCGGTCCGTGCCGGCAACAAGTTGGCTTTTCATTCACTTCACTTTGTTCACATCTTTATCAAAATTACTACAATTCACCTGGAACAGTGCAATTAACATACCCTATAGAGCCGTCTACTCCCCAACCCCAGTGTAGGGTAGCAAGCCGGATACTAGCATCTGGTTGACCTCCCTGACTTCCTTTTTTTTACGTTTTTTTCTCTCTTGTCCACTGGTTTTCATTCAGTTTGCCTCAAACTGCTGCGGCCACTTATTTCCGACCTTCCGCAGTGGGCTCCACACCTGCTGAGGTCACTCATCGAGTACAAAAAAAAACGTCACTTTCAATAATTGAACAATACAAGCTAACATGGAATATATAGCATTCTCTAAAATATCATCAGTTGCTTCAAATTTCTAGTATCCTTTCGCTTACTTCGAAAAGTAACAATAGCATTGTATAATTTATATTATAAAGTACATCGGGACCAGACATCCTGTATTTTTGTTGTTATTGGGCTTGTTTATTTTTTATTTCATCAATTTATGAAGCATTATCTTTCACAATTGAGAAAATTGCGGCTTGATGGGGGATTTATTCATATGCTGTAGGGATCCACTGAACGTCTGTTCTTCATATCAGCTGCTCAGTAGCAGGCACGCTTTGTTAAATTTACAAATGGTACATACGCTAGCCAAATACGTCTTTGGCGCCTCGTGACAGAAG
Organism: Rhipicephalus microplus; assembly: GCF_043290135.1. NCBI lineage: Eukaryota > Metazoa > Arthropoda > Arachnida > Ixodida > Ixodidae > Rhipicephalus > Rhipicephalus microplus. Next base: position 208,304,183 of record NC_134700.1, read on the forward strand.
CTGTCTCATGAGTGCACGAGACACCAGAAGAAAAAAAAAACGCTCCACTTTCTCGCGCAAAGACCCTGTTTAGTTGTTCATGCATCGGCACCCTTCGATGCGCCAGCTACTCCCTCGCCTTGAGCCAGACGTTTTCCTGCAGTACATATCTCGAGCTTCCGTGTGCCTTCTTTCTTATTTTATCAACCTATTATCTCTTTTGTCACCCGGCGGAGGGTCTTCTTCGAAGAGCTCACCAATCATTCCTCGGTCCTTCGTCGCCTCGTCTTTGTTTGTTTGTGCCTTTCAGCCTGGCGCTTGTTGTTTCCTTAAGAATCTTCCTTTTTTTCTTTACTTCTTTGTTTCTTTTCTACCAACCCTCTCTATCACAGCCAGCATCGTCTCCATGAGAAGTGTACGCACCGTTTCGTTCACGTCATTCGTTGCTTATTTTGTTCGTTCGCATCGTTTTTCCTTCCGTGTTCCGTACATGTCGTATTCCTTGGCGACACCCATTTCCTTTTTTTTTTCCTAGTTCTTTCCTTCCGGAACTGGTGCGCGTTCAGAGATGAGGACCTCCTCGGAGGAAAAAGAAATGGGACCTTTTTATCGCGACTGAACAGCGCGTGCCTTCGGCGACAGCAGCCGATGAGACGACATCTCAAGGACGGCAGAGAAGACGGTATTGCGAGGAAATGCCAGCTTAACGGCCGAGAAACAATAACAACTACAAAAAGGTCTGTGTGTATCGAATGAATAAATGCGAGGAAACTGCAGCATGACGGCGTTACTGCCATTAGGTTGCTGTGGTTGAGTTACTATGCCGTAAAGGCGCCAGCAGCAGCCTGTGCTGTGTAGAAGTAACTGAAGAATCTTTCTCTTACCTTCATAAAGTCATTTTTTTTTTAACGGCACTCTATACCATTTGAATAAGAGGCCGCAGGGTTGATTTCCAGCCGCAGAATAGAAAAAATTGGCCGCGTATCTGCGTGCTTCACTGCAAATGTCGTGGAAAGACTATAGTGCTCTGCCGGCTGTCTTTTAGGGGCGAAGCTCCTCTTAGTCTAACCTTGTCCTGCGTCTGGCGTAACAGAGAGGAGAAGAGGTGAGAAAGAAAAGGAAAACACTATATACCGAACAGTATAATAGACGGCGCTGTCTCATAGAAGTACATACAAACTGCAGTTGAGTGAGTATATTCTAGATGGCGTTGTACCGCTACTCTCTGATTGACTGCTGCGCACGGCAAAGCCGTGCGCAGCAGTCAATCAGAGTCAATGGGTGCACGAGGAAGGAGTGCCTCTCTGAGTCTCCTGGATCGTCGCCGTACGAGACGGATCGTTAATGGAGCAAGGACGAAGCATCGGCGACCGCGGAGCACCGCGGAGGCTCGTGCTGGTGGCCTCGTTGATGGGGCATGGATGAAACGGAGTGGAGGGTCTGGGCGGCTCGTACTCGTCGCCAGACAGACAAAAAGACAGGCACACAGACAGACGCACGCACGCACGCACGAATGAATGAACGGACAGACGGACGCCCGCGCGGACGGACGGACAGACGCTTCGCCCCATTCATCATCCTTCATTCCATGGATATGCTGCGATTTTAGGGGCGAAGCTCCTCCTAGTCTAACCTTGTCCTGTGTCAGGCGTAACCGGCAGTATCAGACAGACAGACAGACAGACAGACAAACAGACAGACAGACAGACAGACAGACAGACAGACAGACAGACAGACAGACAGACAGACAGACAGACAGACAGACAGACAGACAGACAGACAGACAGACAGACGAATGGATGGATGAATAGACGGACTGATGCGCGGACGGACGGATGGACGCATGGACGAACGCACGGACAATCGCACGGACAGACGTTACGGATGTAGGGACACACAGGCAGACTGATAGACAGACGTACGGACGGACGGACGGATGGATGGATGGATGGGGTCGGACGAATGAACGCTTCGCCCCATTCATCATCATTCACTGCGTGGATATGCTGTGATTCCTTTCGTGCATAACGCCGTATTTTGAGCGCAGCGTAAGACACTCTAGGATCTTAAAAATTACGTATCTATGTATTTTCTAGCAAAAAAACACAGCCCCTAATACTTATGTTAGTGTTGCTCCTCAGATATACGTAATATTTATTTTTTGATCGACAATGTTCACAAGTATGAAGACAGCCACCAGATCAACATGGTTGGGCGTTCAGCAAGGGCTTAAGCTTTGGCCGGGTGGCTGAATTGTGCGACAGACAGACAAACAGGCAGGCAGGCAGGCCAAAATGTCTGTGTTCAGTTATCCCAAGACAGACTGTCGTCTTTAAAACTGGCAATCCGGCGAAGAAGGGACGCAAATACAGCCTCGTGTGCTCGGACTTCAACATTCGTACTTCAAAGGGGTGCTGAACCAGTTTAGAGGAGTAAAAGTATACCATAACCCAATTTCGTTTAATGGAGTCTTTCGTTAGAAAAATTAAAAAAACCACCAAAGCTTCCATGGACTCTCTTGAATTTCCGGGCGTTTTTCTCGAGCGTCTTCGCTGTCCTGTGCAATTTCATCCGAACCCTTTTCACGCGCCCCTACGCAATATGCTTAACGAAGTAACCCGACAACTCACTATTCTCAATAAAAGAACTCCAGCGTTGACGCGTCTGCACGTCTGAAAGTAAATTTTCGTATTAGAGAGAGCGAAAGAAGCAAAGAGAGGCTGGCAGGTACCATTCTAGGTAAGTGCATGTTAATGATATTCGACAAAATCAATAACAAGTCTTCTGTAATGCAGCGCAGTCCATCTTTATCAAAAAGAAACGGAACTATAGGCAAGACAATGGCGACGCAAATATTCACGACTTCGCGGCGAAATGTAGCAGGATCGTAATGGAGGCTTCGCTTACGTTTATCCGACTCTTATTTTTATTACGCCTCTTCGTAGAATAAAAGTTTTTTTTTCGTTCTCTTTTTAGGTACTCCAGTAGGGTGATTTGATATTGCCACTTGAATCACATATCACATAGCGAGTACAGCTTCAGTACCCGAAAAGATGACGGAGGTTATGAAACAATTCAATTATCACACATGCTCTCGATTACGCATATATTTTAGTCAGTCTGTCTATTTATTAGGTTGTGTTCCGTCGCGATGTGCTGTTAGATTGTACGTGATGTTGACTGTTCGTGAGAATAAATTTCTCTGAACATTCAATGCACTTAATACTTACACAAATGTATTTTGCAAGGACTTCGCATAGACCCCTCAGCCTTCAGACACTGATGTCCTTTCGAATAATATCAGGTCTCCATAGACTCTCTGAGCAAATATTCCATTCGAAACTCAACTGTGTGCACGGAACATTATGCTTCTCGTACGAAATAACACTTCCGGCGGGGAAAAAATATATATATTGGTCCTTCATCTACCGGCTTCTTTGTACGCACAAGGCTATATACGAAGGTGCTGCAGTGTTCCTTGAAAACAACTGGATATTACGAGCACTCACGAACCATATTGCGTGCTGAGAAGCGCATATTCGCGCAAGGCGTAAAAACGTGTGAATATGGTGACGAGCGGGTGTTCTAAAGGCAAACCCATTGAAAAGCCACAGACATATTTATTCATCATCATCATTATTATCATCATCATCATCAAGAACATCAACAAAGTGAGCGGCTGGGTAGGTATTCGTATTGCCTTGCGGACCCGTAGTGGACCCTTCGCTAATTTGCAAAAGGAAGAATCATGGCTTAATGGCTCCAACTGTACTTGCGTTTCAGTCTCTGGGAGATTACACAAAATAGTGCGACTCAAAGTTACAATTATTCATAAATAACGTTACATTAAAAAAAATCATCTCAAAATTATTTTACCTCTTACTAAATATTAATTATAAATTTAGTATGCATGATCCGCCCGACTCATGGCTGAATCCCCAGAGTGGGTAGGTGCCAATGATCCAAGCATCATCATAATCATCATCGTCATTAGCAGCAGCAGCATCACCATCATCATCATCATCATGTATTTGCGTAGGTATTCCAGGATAGTTTGTTACGCGTACAGATGCTCGTTTCCTCGTCGCGCGATTGAAGAATCCACAGATATTAGAAGCTAGGCTAGAAATTTAGAAGGCGATGTACTCAGGGCCATACTACGCTGTCGCGCTCTAATCTTGAAGGCGTAGTTCTTATTGTTATTACCCATTTTTCCTCCCTTAGTGTACATAAGCCGACAGGCAGGCCACGCATTTGGTCACCCTACCTGTCTAGTATCAAAAACTGATTTATATGCAACGTTCAGTTCACTACAGCATGCTATTGAGATAATAAAAAAGAAGTAACGCTACGATTCAAATGAATCAAAACCGTCATTCAAACTCACTGACCTACCCACGATGCATGAGCGACAGCGTTTTTTTCGCTGTGATAGGGTAGCTGTTCAATCAATCAATCAATCAATCAACCAAGATCTGATAATCTTGATTGATTGATTGATTGATTGATTGATTGATTGATTGATTGATTGATTGATTGATTGATTGATTGATTGATTGATTGATTGATTGATTGATATGTGGGTTTTAACGTCCTAAAAACCACCGTATGATTACGAGAGACGCCGCAGTGGAGGACTCCAGAAATGCATAACGTGCATCCAAACCTGAGCACATGGGCCTACAAAATTTCCACCTCATCGGAAATGCAGCCGCCGCAGCCGGGATTCGATCCCGCGACCTGCGGGTCAGCAGCCGAGTACCTTAACCACTAGACCACCGCGTCGGGGTTCTGCTAATCTTTCGCGTACTCGACAAAAAACGCCAATTTTTTTAGAAAAGATACTACTTAGCTTATGTTGCAATGCACTATTGGAGGGCTAGGCTGTTCGCGGCGTTATTGTTGTCAACAGGGTCACATCAAGTCTGAAGCCGACGGGACGGCTTTGTGCTCTACCATAGTAGAGTACCTAGTACTTTAAATTGTAACCTTTTTTTCTAAACACAGCTTCTCAACTTCATTTTCAAGAGATATGGTTTGATGTAATGCATCTCATTTCTAGTCATTCAAACAAAAAAATTATTTTAAATCTCACCAAAAAAATTCGAGTGTCCTCGAATGATCTTGCGGAAAAAGAAACTGAGCTTGTTCAACAAATAATTTTCTCGAAGTTACAATATGAAGCCTATGCAAAGAAACTCCGACTGCAGAGAAAAACGACTTGCCGTATTTTTATTTAAGATCACTTCCTACACAGCATTTAATTAGGCGGAGTGTTGGGGCAAAGAAAGAAAATGAACGCAGTCGACGAATAAAAAATCACGAGTAAACCTAGTTATGAATAAAAGGGTTTGAGCGTCATTGTAAGCGGTTAATCCCTCTAATCACTAAGAGCCACCAGAAGAAGACATATTGCGACAACACTGCTACCAGAAGAAACAAGTGCAATCGATGTGATGGGAACGGAAGAGGCTGCAACTTCCAGGCGTCCAGAAGGAGATATGAATGGAATAGAGAAAGAGGGACGTAAGGGAAAAAGGGAAGGAGGAAGGAAGGGTAGGTAGGAAAGCGTTTGTGAAAAATCTCGAGCACGCGAAAGAGCCTTGTTGTTTTTGTTTTTAGTGTTGTTGTTTGTTTATTTGTTTGTTTGTTTGTTTGTTTGTTTGTTTGTTTGTTTGTTTGTTTGTTTGTTTGTTTGTTTTGTGAGGAGGTTTATTAGCCGTTCAAGACAGCGACGAGACAGCGTGAAGAACCGTCCAGCGATCGGCACAGCAACGAACCGAAGCACGAGCCAAAAGAGCCGGGCGTTGGCGATGCTGCTTGACGCAGGCACATCTTCTTCTTCACAATCGCCCCCGCTTAAATAGGAGCCATCCTGTCGACCTAAGAAGTTTCAGGGAGAGGCTTATGATACTGTTTTAGGCGGGAAATATGGACGATGTCACGTGCACGCCGGCGCATGTCATCCGATCGGGAAACTGGCTCAATTAGATAATTAACCGGAGAGGTTTTCTCTAAAATGGTGTAAGGCCCCTCCTACCGGGGGACAAGTTTTGATGAGAGTCCCGGAGTTTGGTATGAGATGACAAGCCACACGAGAGACCCTGGGGCATAGTTGGGATCCGGAAGAGAGGTGCAATGGTTTTCTTTCTGGCGTTGCTGCTCTTCCGAGGTGAACGCACGGGCGAGCTGGCGGCACTCTTCGGCTTGTCGAGCAGCATCGGAGATAGGTGGACATTCGGAAGCATCAGGACGGTAGGGAAGTAGGGTATCAATTGTATGGGAAGGGTCACGTCCATAAAGAAGAAAGAAAGGTGAAAATCCCGTGGTTGTTTGTATTGCAGTATTGTATGCGAATGTGACGTATGGGAGAACACGGTCCCAGTTGCTATGATTAGATGCCACGTACATTGAGAGCATATCACCCAGCGTGCGGTTAAACCGTTCCGTTAGCCCATTAGTCTGCGGGTGGTATGCTGTCATTTCCCGACGAATGACGTGGCATTCCGAAAGCAGAGCTTCGACGACCTCGGAGAGGAAAGCGCGGCCTCTGTCACTGAGGAGCTCTCGAGGTGCGCCATGTCGAAGGATAAATTGACGTAAAATGAAAGAGGCGACATCCTGAGCGGTAGCGCTCGGTAAAGCGGCTGTTTCGGCATAGCGTGTTAGATGGTCGACCGCCACTATAATCCACCGATTGCCATCTGGTGTCAATGGAAGGGGGCCGTAGAGGTCAACGCCAACGCGATCAAATGGCTTGGCAGGGCACGGAAGGGGCTGCACTTCACCAGTCGCCCGTAGCGGTGTTGATTTGCGTCGTTGGCAGTCAGGACAGCACTGCACAAATTTGCGTACAAAATTGTACATGCCGCGCCAGTAATAACGATGGCGAAGGCGTTCATATGTTTTGAACACCCCGGCGTGGCCACATTGTGGATCGTCGTGAAGAGAGGCGCATACCTGTGATCGTAAAGTGCGTGGAATGACCAGTAGCCACCAGCGGCCATCAGGAGAGTAGTTGCGTCGATGGAGAAGTTGATCGCGGATGGCAAAATGGAAAGCTTGACGTCGGAGGGATCGGGATACCGGAAGGTTGGGCGTACCGGATAGATGCGATCCACGGGTCACGACGTTGTTCGGTGGCAAGTGAGCCAAGATCTAACGATAACAAGGTCTGGAGGCACGTGTTTCCGCACGTCGGATCTGGTGGCAAAGGTGAGCGGGACAGGGCGTCAGCGTCAGAGTGTTTGCGTCCGCAGTGGTATACGACGCGAATGTCGTACTCCTGGATGTGAAGTGCCCATCGCGCAAGGCGGCCAGAAGGGTCTTTCAGCGTGGAGAGCCAGCAAAGCGCGTGGTGATCAGTTACTAGATCGAACAGGCAGCCGTATAAGTACGGCCGGAACTTTCCAAGCGCCCACACCAGAGCTAAACACTCTTTTTCTGTTACGCTGTAATTAGTTTCGGCTTTCGTCAGAGTGCGGCTAGCGTAGGCTACAACGTATTCTGAATAGGCGGGTTTTCGTTGAGCGAGGACAGCACCTAGCCCGACGCCACTGGCGTCAGTGTGCACTTCGGTTGGAGCCGTCGGGTCGAAGTGGCGAAGAATAGGTGGGGAGGTGAGCAGACGGCACAGAGTAGTGAAGGCAACGTCACATGCAGGGGACCAGGAGGAGAGGTTCACGTCACCGCGAAGAAGCTGGGTTAATGGTGACATGATGGATGCAAAATTGCCAACAAAGCGCCGGAAATATGAGAATAGGCCTACAAAACTGCGAAGTTCCTTCATGGTCGTCGGCTTGGGAAATTATGCGACTGCTCGAAGTTTTGCTGGGTCCGGTAATACATCGTGCTTCGACACGATGTGGCCTAGGATGACGAGCGAGCTCGCGTGCAGCGAAGCGGCATTTTTTCAGGTTAAGCCGCAGGCCAGCGTTGGTCAGACAAGTCAAAACGTGCCTGAGGTGAAGGAGGTGCGTAGGAAAGTCGTGCGAGAAAACCACGACATCGTCGAGGTAGCAGAGGCACATATTCCACTTGAGGCCACGTAGCGTATTATCCATAAGTCGTTCAAACGTGGCGGGCGCGTTACAAAGCTCAAAGGGCATGACGTTAAACTCGTATAGTCCGCCAGGTGTAATAAATTCAGATTTTTGGCGATCGGCTTCAGCCATTGGAACTTGCCAGTAGCCAGACCGCAAATCTAGCGACGAGAATAATTCCGCTCCGTGAAGGGTGTCAATGGCGTCATCAATGCGCGGCAAAGGGTATACGTCCTTGCGGGTTATCTTATTCAAACGACGATAGTCCACGCAAAATCGGATAGATCCGTCTTTCTTACGCACCAGGACGACAGGAGACGACCAGGGACTGTGAGATGGTCGAATGACGTCTCTACGCAGCATATTTTCGACCTGATCGTTGATGACGCGGCGCTCTTCAGTGGAGACACGATGGTCTTTGACGCAGTGGCTGGTGTAGACCGGTGTCAAAATGATGCTCGACTTGCGACGTGCGGCCTAGTTGAGCTTGCGACACATCGAAAGAATTCCGGAACTCATGCAGAAGATCAAGCAGGTTGGCATGTTCGGTGGGAACGAGGGTGTTGGCGATGGCGCTGGAAAACGTATCCTTGGACGACTCCTCGAGGGCCGACAGTGATCTTGGGTGGTCGCAGTAGTCATCTGGTACATCAACCAAAGATGAAGGGTCGAGATCCTGCATGCCGCCGAGACATTCCCCCGCAAGCAAAGTGGCAGGTGTGGAAAGCGGGTTGAGTATGAACATATTGCTTCTTCCGGCGGAAAGGTCAATCGTTGCGAAAGGCAGCGGCAGAGCTCGACGACTCGTGAAGATATCGGAAGGCATAAAAAAGACTGTAGCGTCAGTGTAGGCGTTGCATGAAACTGGAACAAGTGCGAAATTTTCAGGTGGAATATCGGTATCTTCATGCACGAACAACTTCGGCGGCTGATGACGAGCGTGAAGTAATGGGACATCACAAAAGGGTGAAAACTCAACTTCAGCGCGTGCGCAGTCGATGACGGCATTATGGCGGGATAGGAAGTCCCATCCGAGGATGACATCATGCGAACAGACAGCAAGGACAATAAACTCCACAATGTAAACAATGCCTTCGATGGACACTCTTGCAGTGCAGGCTGCGAGAGGCGTTACTTGCTGTGCACTTGCGGTGTGGAGTGACAGTCCCGAAAGCGGCGTCGTGACTTTACGTAATACACGGCAGACATTAGCGGCCATAACAGAAACAGCGGCGCCGGTGTCTACAAGGGCGAAAGTACAATAACCTTCAACAGTTACTGCGACCGCGTTAGCAGGAGAGGGGCGAGGGCTTAGACAGTTCGAAAATGGCGCAGTTCTTGCCTCTTGAACTGCGGTGCTTAGTTTTCCTGGTCAGAAGGTCTGGGCCGGCGACGCATGGGGGAGGACGATCGCCGACGAGGAGAGGGTGCGCGCGGCGTCACGAAGTCGGGGTCGTTGGGAGGGGCATAGCGAGGTGACGAGACCGGCCCGTATTGCGCGAAGGGTTGGCTGCCGGGTTGCGACGATCAGACATAGTCGCCGAACGTCTGAGGTCGACGGCGGCACTAGCGGGCAACGTGTCCGGGAGTAAAGCAGGCGTAGCATATCGGTTGGTTATCGGGCGTCCTCCAAAGATTGGCGACTGGTGGTGCCGCCCAAGGTGCAGTATAAGCAGCCGGGTGAGCGGACTGTGAGCGCGAGGTGTAGGGTGGTTGTGGAAGCCTACGCACAGCGTCTGCATATGTGAACGGCGCTGCTAGAGGCTGCATCACTTGCCAACAGGCGACAGGAGGAGCCACAGGCTGCGCTGCATACGTTAAGGGCGCGGCCACAGGCTGCATGGCTGGCGGATAGGCGACAGGAGGGCCTACCGGCTGCGCGACACGCTGGCAGTGAACACGGCTGGATAGAGGCGGCTCGTGGTGCGCAACAGGAACAGCTTGGGCAACCTTTTCCGAAATAGCAGTGCGAAGCAGGGCAGGTAGACGGGTGGTGGTCTCGTGAGTGAAGGGCACTAGGGAAAGTTAGCGGGTGACTTCCTCACGGACGAAGGCTCGAACTTGCTGCAGCAACGGTGAATTGTCAGGCAGGGTGTCGAAACTGCACAATGACTCACCACCATGCTGAGACTGCCGAGTTAGAGTGCGTTGCTTCTTCAACTCATCGTAGCTCTGACACAAGCTGACGACTTCGGAAACTGTGCTCGGGTTTCTTCCCAAGAGCATTTGAAATGCGCCGTCGTCGATGCCCTTCAGGATGTGTTTGAATTTGTCAGATTCGGGCATGGTGTCATTCGCACGTCGACAAAGGTCGACGACGTCCTCAATATAGCTGGTAAAGGTCTCGCCAGTCTGCTGAGAGCGGACGCGCAAGCGCTGTTCTGCCCGCTGCTTGCGGACAGCCGGGCGACCGAACACTTCAGCACATGACGTCTTTAAGACACTCCATGTGGGGATGTTGAGTTTGTGATTATTAAACCACAATTCGGCGACGCTAGTGAGATAAAATATCACGTGGCCCAGCTTGTCGGCTTCATCCCACTTATTGTTGGTGCTCACCAGTTCGTAGTGCTCGAGCCAGTCTTCGACGTCGGTCCCATCCGCACCGCTGAAGACCTTCGGGTACCGTAGCCTAGGATGGCGAGGGCAGATGAACTGGGGCGAAGGCGTCGATGTAGTGGCGTTGTCAGTCATGACAGGCGGTAGCGCGCGGCTTCGCAGCTCCAGGGTGTAGCAACGGGGATTAACAGCACCTTCCACCAAATGTGAGGAGGTTTATTAGCCGTTAAAGACAGCGACGACACAGCGTGAAAAACCGTCCAGCGATCGGCACAGCAACGAACCGAAGCACGAGCCCGAGAGAGCCGGGCGTTGGCGATGCTGCTTGATGCAGGCACATCTTCTTGTTTGTTTGTTTGTTTGTTTGTTTGTTTGTTTGTTTGTTTGTTTGTTTGTTTGTTTGTTTGTTTGTTTGTTTGTTTGTTTGTTTGTTTGTTTGTTTGTTTGTTTGTAGATTCTTGTGGATTCCTCTGAGTCCGCAAGAATGTAGAAGCTAGTTAACTCTTCATTTGTGACGAGAGAAGAGGAGAACTAGAGGGGAAAAGGTCCTTGTGGTACGAAAATACCAAACATTGCATGGAGAAAGAAGACGTAGAAAGAGACAAGAGCGTTTCACCTGCTCTCTGTATGCCTGCCCATCTAGCTGTTGCGCTTTATATGAAACCTAAGAAAAAGTAAATCATACCATTCGTTATATATTTGCCTAAGACGGCTACTCGTCAAAAGCGATCTTCTTTTCTTTTGAGTCTATTCCCCCTCTCCGAAAGCTTCCTGCACCCAGCGTGGTAGCCCCGAATATCGTTTCGCGGTCTTTCCAGAATCATCTCACCTTTGACCAGGCGACTGTGTCATGTGATGATGTCATCTTGTGACAGTACGCTACGTCAGTAGTCGCAAAAACGACTACACGTTTTTGCGACTACCCACGTCAACATAACAGCATAGGGTGACCTCATCAAATAAAAATCACAGCATATCCACGGAGTGAATGATGAAGAGTGGGGCGAAGTATCTGTTCGTCCACCTGTGCTTTCGTCCATCCGTGTGTACAGATAGATAGATAGATAGATAGATAGATAGATAGATAGATAGATAGATAGATAGATAGATAGATAGATAGATAGATAGATAGATAGATAGATAGATAGATAGATAGATAGATAGATAGATAGATAGATAGATAGATAGATAGATAGATAGATAGATAGATAGATAGATAGATAGATAGATAGATAGATAGATAGATAGATAGATAGATAGATAGATAGATAGATAGATAGATAGATAGATAGATAGATAGATAGATAGATAGATACTAAATGTGTCTACAGTACGCTAAAAAATCTTTAGCATTTATTAAATGTTTCCGGCTCCGCGTGAGGATCGAAGCCAGGCTGTCTGCATGTCCAGCAGGTGTTCTACCACGGAGCCACGACATTTCTTTAGAGTGCCTCAGAACATAAACACTATCTCGTATGAATGTCATGTAGTGGAAGAAGTCTCCTTAATGCTTCATATATCGCGTGGCGGGTGCGTAGAGGCATGCCAGGTGTCGAAAGATGTGTATTGAGCAATGAGAGGGTGCTTCAATATTCCATCCTTTACAAAATGCTCACACAAATTTAATCATCAGCAGTAGCAGGGTGTAAACAACAAGAGGGAAGGCAGGGAGGTTAACCAGGCACATGCCCGGTTTGCTACCCTACGCTGGGGGAATAAGAAGGGGGCATAAAGATAAGAGAGAGAGAGAGAGAGAGAGGAAAGAGAAGAGAAAGAGAGAGAGAGAGAGAGCCAGCAGTAGCAGAATCATCGACAAAGTGCACAGCTGCGTAGGTTGTCGTGCGGCCGTTCGGATGTGTAGTGGGCACTTCGCTTATCAGTAAATCAAATCAATACGGCGTAGCGGGCACTTAAAAACAGTGCTTGAAATAGGCATTAAAGGAAACTCTTAAACGACTAATGTTACGCGCACAGTCATTCATTTCCTTATGACACGGTTGAGGCACGCACCGAAGAAGACTAGCAGAAGACTAGAAGACGAGGCCCAATTACGCTTACACGACCTACTCTTAAAATCGAATTGTATTTTATGTAAGTTTACGTATTTGTATTTTACCTAAAAGTATTTCACGTAAAAGCGGTCATTTACGAAGTCGAAAAACTTCCAACGAAGAGGCGTTACGACACAGACACACGGCACCACGAATTTCCTTTTAGTGTTTTCTTTCGAAGACACTACCGAATACATGGCGTTATAGCAGTTAAACAGAAGCAATGAAAACAGAACGATGTATGTTGATGTAGAAATTAAACTTGTTGCACTGCTCTTCCTTTTTTTTCAAATAAATTTAAGAATAACAGATGAATAAACCTCAATGCGAAGGTTTGTTGGAATAGATAAGGAAGCGTTCACCTTTCCACAGTCTGATTAAACATTAAGTGTCGACCTCCAACAGCTGCAGACGCGGTTTTATCGCGCATTGTCGGCTGCTTGGTTCCGGGGTTTGCCATAGACGCTCGTCTTTGGACAACCCTTGGGACTTCCGAGTACACACACGACTGCCGAGCAATCTTTTCTCGCTTGTGAAAGACGGCGCGCAAGAGTCTTAGCGTTTAGGGTGCCTCGATGCGCGCGCCCCGCGGCCATAGAGTTTCCCAAAATTAACTAGAGGGCACTCTGGCGCTGCGATCGTTCAGCGACCATGGGAATGATGGGTAGTACACACATTTGCCTAGTCTTCGTCCTTGTGGGTGGCGAATCGTACTTGCGGCTTTGTTTATTACTGGTTACGTTTTTGTTATGAAAGAAAGAAAGAACAAACCCTTTTGAAATTCGGTACTTGATTCAAAATAGTAAGCTTAAAAAAATAAGGTTGTGAAGCGCAAACGGTGAACATTTGCTAATTTATGTTTTCGTGAAAAAAGAGCTCCAAGCCACACGAACACACACGGAGCCAGAAGCAGGCCAGAAGTACGAAAATTAGACAAATGTGTGTACTACCCATCATCCCCATGCTCGTTGAAGCGCCGTGTGTTGCAACTCCATTAGACACTAGCGCCAGAGTTCCCTCTAGTAAGTATTGTGGGAAACTCTATGCCCGCGGGTATCGAGGCACTCTACTAGCGTTCCAATGTGATATTCCCGATGCGTTCTATAACTGTCTCGGAAGTTCTCTCAAGCACTGTGGACGCTACAGGGCCCCTTATCACATATTAAGGGGGGTTAGCCTCTCCACACAAATTCATACGCGTCGCGTCATTCGCCAAGTGTTCCTATGGCGTTTGTGCGCAAACGTTCGGCGAGAAGATGGCAGCGGCGGAAAAATTAAAAAAATCACAGCATATCTAAGGAGTGAATGATCATGAGTGGGGTGAAGCGTCACCATCCGTCCGTCCATGCGTACATTTGCCCGTTCATTCTTGCTTCCGTCCAATCGTCCATCCGTGTGTCCGTCCGTCCGTGCGTCCGTCGGTCCGTCTGTCTCTTGTTCAGTCTGTCCCTCCATCCCTCCATCCCTCCGTCCTTATGTCTGTCTGTCTGTTTGTTTGTCTGTCTGTCTGTCTGTCTGTCTGTCTGTCTGTCTGTCTGTCTGTTTGTCTGTCTGTCTGTCTGTCTGTCTGTCCTTCCGTCCATCCGTCCGTCCATATGTCACTCACACTAGTGCCACCTACTGAGTGAGTAATACAACTAGGTGGTCACGAACCCGTCATAGACATGCATGGTCAAAACCACGGCTTCAAGAGCTTCGCCCCAAAAACATGACTGCACGCATCGACCCTGGTGCCCTTGCACTTCGAGTTTATCACGTTGTCGTCATGCGCTCCTTGGAGCGTAAATTACAGATTGACGCTTGTCTACCAAGCCCGCGAGGCGGCTGAGGAGCTTGGCATCTCAGTCCCCACGTGGGAGCTGCCCGCAACACAGTGATCTGTGTTTTGGAGGACCAAATAAAAGTTTATCCAATCCAATCCAATTCTTGTTATTGCTTTAGATTTATGGAGCTTCGGCAGCAATGTATTCATGACCACACTGCACCGCTATCGAATTCTTGGTGTTTTAAGCTTAGCCGGTGGTCTTAAAAAATTCCACATCAAGCCAATAACGAAAAAATTTGGCAGATCCAACGGAGAGTGAGAATCGATAATATGCGAAGCGCGAATGAGAAACGCCACTTTAAAATCAGCACAACCTTAAGAGGTGGAGGTAAATGACGCCGTAAATGATTTTCGTGTCATGATTATCATGTTTGGATGTGTCGTTTACCTTCATCATCTATTCACGTCACGTGATACCAAATTTGGTATATGTACGTGGAGCTAGCGAAACGGCCGCGAGCACGCTATGAGCGTGGTATGTTCTCATGTTCTTACATGACACGCGTGTCAGCATTATCATTTTTGCACCAGTCATATAATTCCTCGTCCATTGACGTCCCGTAACACCAAATTTTTTATATGTGGAGCTTGCAAAACGGCCACGGGCGCATAATGAAGGGCCCGATATACTCCTATGTAGCGTTCACGCGCGCGCACGCTAAGCACAGTGACGCTATGTGTTAGCAAAACGCGAGCACTCTGTAGTCTGACACCAGGTGCTACCAGCCTCCGTCGGCGCGGCCCGACGGCAACCGGCACGCAAAGCGGCATGCTGATGCGTTACCCAGACAACACTGTGTCTCCCTCTTTTCGTGACGGAGGGATGCCGGACGCGCCGAAACGCACATGCGTCAAAGCAACGCAGCGCGCTCCTGCGAGTACATGGTAGGACCGGCGCCTCGCATGGCAACGCCGGAATGACGCGACAAAATGAACGCCGGCGAGCACGCGCACCGCGTCACATCAAAATGTACTGGCACCTTGACTGTAGCATGTAGTCATGTTCTCACACGACACGCATCCCATGACTATCATGTTCGCACCAGTCACATAGCTTCGTCGTCCATTGACGTCACGTATTACCACATTTGGCATATGTGAAACTAGCGAAACGGCCGCGAGCGTATCATTAGTGTGGCATGTTGTCATGTTGTTACATGACATGCATGTCGTGATTATCATGTTTGGGTGTGTCATTTACCTATGTCGTACGTTCGCATTGCGTAATGCCAAGTTTTGTACATGTGAAGCTAGTGAAATGACCGCGAGCGCATCATGAGCGTAGCATTTAGTCATGTTGTTACATGACAAGCATCTCATGTTTATCATGTTTGCACCAGTATCATACTTTCGTCATCCATTCACGTCCCGTAATACCAAATTAGGTATATGTGACGCTAGCTAAAGGGCCGTGAGCGCATCATGAGCGTGGGATGTAGTCATATTGTTGCAAGACACGCATGTCATAATTTTCATGTTTGCATCAGTCACATACTTTCGTTATCCATTCACGTACTGTAATACCAAATTTGGTATAGCTAGTGAAACGGCCGTGAGCGCATCATTAGCATGGCATGTCCTCATGTTGTTGCATGACACGCCTGTCATGATTCTAATGTCAGAGTCTGTCCCTTGTGTTCGCCATGCAATCATGTCATACCAATGTCATGTCATCAATCATGTCATACCCTACCACTTTTGCAACATGCATGCCACTCGCAGGCGCACGCCGCGCTGCGTTGCTTTGACGCAGGCGCGTTTCAGAGCATCCGGAGTCTCATCACGAAAAGAGGGAGCCGCAGTGTTGTCTGGGTAACGTATCGACGCGAAAGGCAGTGTGTCACATGTCGCATGCCACACCGGTTGCCGTCGGGCCATGCCAAAGAACGCTGGTCGCACCTGGCGTCAGACTATAGAGTGCTCGCGTTTGCTGTGCTTTGCATCAATGTGCCCAGCACGTGCGCGCGTCAATGCTACTTTAAAGTATATTGGTCAGGTGCAGTAGTTGTCCCAGCAAGAGGTGTTACCATAAGCTTTAGGACTGACCACTCCACGGCATCTACAGCAGCGGAACTAGCTGCTTTGCGCGCTGCACTTTGTGCGGTCAATCGGGAACCACTGCAACAATGGTCGATTTTCAGCGACTCAAGGGCTGCCCTACAATCTGTGCCCTCAGCACTGCGTCGCGGGCCATACGAACAGCTTGTTTTCGAAATTCGATGCCTTCTCCACACTTCACCCGAGAATGGGCATCATGTGACGTTTCAGTGGCTGCCAAGTCACTGCGGCGTCACAGGGAACGAACATGCCGATACTGCCACGCAGGCAGCTCTTGAAGAACACGAGAAGAAGCCATACATACCACTTTCGCACACCGATGCAGCCAGTAATCTTCGACTACTTGCACGTGAAATCACGTTTTCACTATGGTGCTCACCAGGAAACGAGACGAATCGTCAACACCACCTGCCCTCTTTGATGGCTCTCTGCATGCCCACTGGGCTCGACCGAAGAGAAGCAACCCTTCTTCATCGCTTATGGCTAGGAGTGGCATTTACAAAATCTTATTCCTTTGCCATAGGAATGGCTGACAACGCTCTCTGCGATGCCTGTCGTTGCGAAAAGATGCTACACCACATCCTGTGGGACTGTCCGTTGTATGACATCCAGAGACAGTCAATGGCGTCGGTTCTTGCACGCATCGACAACAGGCAAATGTCTGTGGACACTATTCTTTCAAGTGCCCGAGAGAAGACGTTGCAACAGAAAGCGACAAAAGCTCTGTAAAAATTCCTGCGCGACACGGACTTGAACACGCGGCTGTAACAGCAATGTCACACACCGCGAAAGACAAGACTAGACTACGACTGACTGTGTTTAGAAAAAAATGTTTAACGATTTCGAGTACTTCGTACTCAACTATGGGAGAGCACTGAGCCGTCCCGCAATTAAAAAGTGTGTGAGTACATGGTACTCTGCTGTATTCCGAACGCGTGTGCTGCCCAATGTGCAATGTTTATCTCTCTTCCATCTCTCTTCTCTATATTTCATCTCCCCCATCCCCATCCCATGCGCAGGGTAGCAAACCGGCTGCCTGTAGGCTGGTTAACCTCCCTGCCATTCTTTTACTCCTATTTTTCTTCCCTCCTTGGGCCCTTCATAATGCGCTCGCGGCCATTTTGTTAGTTCCACATATACCAAATTAATTTGGCGATGCGCGACGTTAATGGATGATGAAGTATATGACTGGGGCAAACATGATAGTTCTGACTCGCGTGTCAAGTAAGAACATGACAACTTACCACGCTCATAGCGTGCTCGCGGCCGTTTTGCAGGCTCCACTTATACTAAATTTGGTATCACGCGACGTGAATAAATGAAAAAATTGGCAGATCCCACGTAGAGTGGGAATCAATGATATGCGAAGCACGAATAAGGCAGGTTTATATGACAGTTTAAAATCAGAACAACATTATGAGGCGGAGGTAAATTAAGCCGTACGTAACTTTCATGTCATAATTATTGTGTTTAGACGTGTCATTTACCTTCATCATCTATTCACGCCACCTAATACCAAATTTGGTATATGTGGAGCTAGCGAAACGGCCGCGAGCGTGATATGAGCGTAGCATGTAGTCATGTTTCACATGACACGCGTATCATCATTATCATGTTCGGACCTGTCATTTAACTTCGCCGTCTTTTGAAGTTATGCAATACCAATTTGGTATACGTGAAGCTAGAGAAACAACCGCGAGCGCATCATGGGCGTGGCATGTGGTCGTGTTGTTACATGACACCCATGTTATGATTATCATGTCTGCACCAGTCACATACCTTCGTCTTCCCTTCACGTCCCGTAATACCAAGCTTGAAATATGTGAAGCTAGCAAAACGGCGGGGAGAGCATCATGAAGGGCCAAACATACTGCGACGTAACGTTGACGAGCGCACGCTAAGCGCAGCGACGCTACGCTAGCAAAACGCGAACACTCTATAGTCTGACGACAGACGCAGCCCGGCGGCAACCGGTGCGAAATGCGACATGCTGCATTTCGCACCAATGACGTTATCCAGAAAGCACCGCGTCTGCCTAGCTTCGTGACGAAGGGACGCCGGACATGCTTAAACGCGCATGCGTTAAAGCATTGAATTGGGGCGCGTGCCTGCGAGTATATGCCAGGCAGATCGGCGCCTGGCGTGGCATCGCCGGCATGACGCGACGAAGCGAACGCTGGAGCACACGCGCACCGGGTCACATCTTAGTGTATCGGCGCCTTGAGTTTGGCATGTAGTCATGCTCTTACATGACCCGCATCTCTGAATTATTATGTTTTACACCAGTCAAATACCTTCGTCATCCATTCACGCGACGTCATACAAAACTTGGCATATATGAATTTAGCGAAACGGCCCCGAGCGCATCATGAGTGTGGCATGTAGTCATGTAGGCATGTAGTCATGCATCTCATGATTATCATGTTTGCACCAGTCGCATACCTTCGTCATCCATTCGCATCACGTAACGCCAAATTTGGTATATGTGACACTAGCGAGACGGCTGCAAGCGCATCATGAGCGTGGCGTAGTCATGACTCATGACTTACATGACATGCTTGTTATGATTTCCACGTTATGGTCTGTTACTTGTGTTCGCCAAGCAATCGTGTCATACCATACCAGTTTTGCAACATGTCATGTAAACGAGACCACCGCAAGACCAGCAAGACTATGAAAGGTAAATCATGACATTCACGACATACATGTCATAATTTCGATGTTATGACTAGTCAAATATGCTCGTCATATAGTAATCTTACGCCATACCAAGTTTGGTATCGATTCGAAACAGCCAGGAGAGCTAAACGTCGTAGGCACCTAGATAGATAGACTAGATAGATAGATAGATAGATAGATAGATAGATAGATAGATAGATAGATAGATAGATAGATAGATAGATAGATAGATAGATAGATAGATAGATAGATAGATAGATAGATAGATAGATAGATAGATAGATAGATAGATAGATAGATAGATAGATAGATAGATAGATAGATAGATAGATACGCTCAAAGTCGCCGAAGCTCGCTGAAAAATGCTTCGCATTTAAAAGGTAAATGACACTCCAAACATAATAATTATGACACGGAAGTCATGTACGGCCTCATTTACCTACACCTCGTAACGTTGTGCTGCTTTTAAAGTGACATATCAACATTTCTCATTCGTGCTTCGCATATTATCGATTTCCACTGTACATGGGATCTGCCAGTTTTTCATGAGCTCATTGGCGCTCATACTGAAAGCTGCGCCATCTCTTGGTATATAATCAGCGAGAATTTGTCACGTCATTTGCGTATTGAAAAGAATTTGTGCAACATGGTTGTTATGAAATCAGAGATTTAGCATTTTCATACGCTCAACACTTCGTTCCCGATTAAGAGAGGACATCTAGCAAAGTTGCCGCATCATACAATATAAAAATTGAAGTCTTAGACGCTATGTATACTCAAAAATGTTTTGTAACATGTTGTGCATCCCTAGCTCTTTAAGCAAGGCCTTCGTTTGTCTGGTAATTAGGCGGGTAGAGTACTGAGGCAATTGTTCAGGTCTGTGTTCACGTATGTGCATTGAAGACAGGGGCTAGAATTTGGCCATCAAGCCAATTTTTGGAAGGCCCTGCCCGTTCCCTATTTAGGCGGGGCCTGATAATAAAACTAAAAGAACAACGTTTTAAGTTAACAGTTAATGTCTCATGCTCGGAGGTTATAGCCGTCCATGCGGCCCTCTAGCATGGTGACAGCTGTAGCGTCTGCCCTTTGCGCGGGCGATTAACACGTTTATGAGCGCTAGAACGCAGATGACGTGTGCGACTCGCTTGGTGGACTCCGTGCTCGACGGTTGTGTGGTCCATGATCCCTGACGCCAGCGTAGCTCTCGCCGAGCGGTGCCCCGTCCTCAGGGTCCTTCGACTATGGCCCCCACTTTTCCTCTTTCTTCGCTGGTGTGGGGCGAGATTTCCGTCGTCTATATCAATCTCTACCTACTGCTCTTTTTAATGCGAAGCAGCTCTTACACTAGCTTGTGTAACGCTGTCCCTTCGTATATCCCCACTGCACATGCTATTGTCTCGTGCCGGCCCAGGAAGACACCCACAAAACTGTCGCTCCCCTCTCTCGCCTCGCAAGGCCGACGCAGGCCGCGTCTGCTCGTAAACACCAACTGCTCGTTCTGCACTAACACTCACTGGCCGCCCCGTATCTGTAGCCACATGGGCCTACAGCATTCTTTCCTCCATCGAAAACACAGCTGCCGCTGCCGGGATTCGATCCCGCAACCTCTGCGTCAGCAGCCGAGTACCTTAGCCCCTAGACTACCACAGCGAGGGCGAGCGTATTTTCAATCACCATGCGTCTTTTGGCAGATAACATCTGAGTGAACGGTAAGAACTCCGTGTGGCCAAAATTTCCGGAGCCATCCACTATGGCGTCTCTCATAATCATATCTAGTGGTTCTGCGACGTTAAACCCCACATATCAGTCAATCGAGTGAGAAAACGCTCTAAAGATATTATGCGGCTGGCGAAGTCACAATAATTCCCATACCAGTTATTTTGACATCGCGGGTTTTTGCGCCGTCTATTAGAGCCTGATTAGCTCCTAGTTCGTAAATACGACGTGCACTGTCTCCTGAGGGAGCCACAGACAACGTTCCGGCTTTCAGAAAGTTTGATTGAGGCAATACGGCCAACGAAAAACTTTCGTATCCGTGCTGGCTAACCTGCCTGTCCTTCCTCTTTCAATCCTCCTCCTCCTCCTTCGTATCCGTGACAACGCCGCCGAATATCTTAGGTGGATATTCAGAGGTTAAAGTTCTGACGTTGAGTTTCTCTTCTAGTGATGAAGTTATGGTGGCGAAATTAATGCTACTAGAACTTTCATAGTATAATTTGTCTGTCTAAACTAACTTCTGTCTCCGCTTTAGCCAATTTTCAATAAAGCGACTCTCATACATCATACCACCGCAGCCAGTTCTCCAGGCCTCAGTTTCTAATTAAATTACATTTCGTGCATCGTTCATATTTTGAACAACAGCGACAACGCTGATGACATTCTCGTCTTGCCCAATCTTTATTCCATCAATTATTTACCCAAAAAAGCAATTTTATTTTTAAATGCGAAGCATTTCTTAGCGAACTCCGGCGACTTTGAGCGTATCTATCTATCTATCTATCTATCTATCTATCTATCTATCTATCTATCTATCTATCTATCTATCTATCTATCTATCTATCAATAAGCCGCCTACGACTATTTTCTCTCCTTGCCGTTTCAATAATGGTATCAATACCAAACTTGGTTGGCATAACATGACTGTATGAAGAACATATTTGACTGGACATAACATGAAGATCATGACGTGTGTCATGAATGTCAAGATTTACATTTCATGGTCCTGCAGCTCTTGCGGTTGTTTCGTTCACATGGCATGTTGCAAAACTGGTATGGTATGACATGATTGCATGGCGAAAACAAGTGAGAGAGCCTAACGTGAAAATCATGACATGCGTGTCATGTAACAACATGACTACATGCCACGCTCATGATGCGCTCGCGGCCGTTTCGCTAGCGTCACATACACCGAATTTGGTGTTACGGTAGGTGAATGGATGACAAATGTATGTGGCAGGTGCAACCCTGAAATTCAAGAGATGCCGTGTCATGTAACAACATGACTACATGCCACGCTCATGATGCGCTGGCGGCCATTTCGCTAGCTTCACTTACACCAAATTTGGTATCACGGGTCGTGAATGGATGACGAAGGTATGATACTGGTGCAAACATGATAAACATGATATGCGTGTCATGTAACAACATGGCTACATGCTACGCTCATGATGTGCTCGTGGCTGTTCCCCTAGCTTCACATGTACCAAACTCGGTATTACGCGACGAGAACGGAAGACATAGGTAAATGACAAATCCAAACATTATAAATAAGACATGCGTGTCATGTAACAACATGAATACATGCTACACTTATGATTCGCTCGCGGCCGTTTCTACAGTTTCACATATGCCAAATTTGGTATTACGTGACGTCAATGGATGACGAAGGTATGCGAGTGGCGCAATCATGATAATCGTGAGATGCGTGTCATGTGAGAACATGACTACACGCCACAGTCAAGGCGCCAATACATTTCGACGTGAGGCGGTGCGCGTGCTCGCCGGCATTCATTTCGTCGTGTCACGCCTGCGTTGCCACGCCAGGCACCGGTACTGCAATATACCGGCAGACGCGTGCTACGCTGCGTTGCTTTGACGCATGCGCGTTTCAGCGCATCCGGCGGCCCTCCGTCCCGAAAAGAGGGAGACACAGTGTTGTCTGGATAACGCATCGGCACGAAATGCAGCATGTCGCATTTCGCGCCAGTTGCCGTCTGGCCGCGCTGGTCGCGCCTGGCGTCAGACTATATAGTGGTCGCGTTTTGCTAACGTATCGTCGCTGTGCCCAGCGTGCGCGCGCGTGCTTCAACGCTACATTGGAGTATATTGGGCCCTTCATGATGCGCTCACGGCCGTTTTACTAGCTCCGCGTATACCAAATTGGGCATTACGCGACGTCAATAGATGACGAAATATATGACTGGTGCAAACATGATAATCTTGACACACGTGTCTTGTAAGAACATGACAACATACCACGCTCATAGCGTGCTCGCGGCCGTTTCACTAGCTCCACGTACATATACCAAATTTGGTATCACGTGACGTGAATAGATGAGAAAGGTAAACGACACATCCAAACATGATAATCACGACAAGGAAGTCATGTACGGCATAATTTATCTCCACGTCGTAACGTTGTGCTGATTTTGAAGTGACATATCAACCTTTCTCGTTCGTGTTTCGCATATAATTGATTACCACTGTACGTGGGATCTGCCTTTTTTTTTTACCCACAAAATCAATTTGATTATTCACCCAAAAAAGCAATTTCTCAACCGCGAGATTTCTTTGCGTCTTACGCCCTTATACACCCGGCAACTGTCTAGATGGCCCTTCGGTCGAACGACGCAGCCGGACACTTTTCTCGAACGCTCGAAGGACGTCCGAGTAAAAAGATTGCAGTAGCCCTTAAAACGTTGTACAAAAGACAGGGGAAAAACAATCGACAACTGCTGAGACAAAGCATGCAGTCCCGTCCTTCACTAATCGCCCGTCCGCCTTTTTCATTTGTGCAGCGGAACGCTACTTCGAGTAAACGAATACAAATTACGTGCTCTGCAATCGATCTAGGAATCTCTCATTGCATGGACCCGGGAAAGTCAAATAAATGCTCGCCCGTCCTCTTGTTTCACATCGACAAAAGAATGTCACCGCTGCACCCGCTTTTATCCCGATCTTTCTTTCGCCGAATCACGGAGTGTGAGCAATATATAGTATATATAAACAGTTTCCAGTTAACTCTCGTTACATCGGTCGCAGCTCGCGAACATTCTCTCTCCGCGGTGCGGGTCACATTCGAGGGCGACTTCTTGGCTCGAGTGTAAGAGACTCCGCTCTTGTCCGCCCTGTCCGTCTGACTTCAAGGTTGTATCATGTAATCGAAACCAGCGCTTTGGCCGTTTGAAGCGTAAAGGACACAAAACTAAAAAAATGCGTTCGGCGTAACACACACAGGCGCTCATATATATATATATATGGGATATGGCACAACGGGAGCGTTGTCAACAAGGATAAATATATTTATTTCCCAACAGTTTCGGGAGGGGACCTCCCTTCATCAGGGGATGAGTTATACTGACATGAGCTTCCAAACTTCCTTGCTGCCGCGTCCCTCTCGCCTTGAAAGACGTTTGCGAGAGTGAGAGGGAACTGGAAAAAGGAAAAAAAAAGGAGAAAAAAGACGAAAAAAGAAAGAAAAGAAAGAAAGTAATATATATATATATATATATATATATATATATATATATATATATATATATATATATATATATATATATATATATATATTTATTGTTTTACTTATTTACATATAAAATAGAGGTGTTGTACGTCGAGAAAGGTTTAGACGCACCTTGGAAAAATGTGCTTTATCAGGCAGGTCCGGCTAATGGCGAGCGGCGTGCGCGAGCTACTACTACAGCCACCGATCATCATCGTCTTCTTCATTACCAGCAGAGCGTCCGTTATTCAGATTCATTACAATTACTCCCTGCGAAATAAGAAGCCATCCTGGCGACCTATGGACCAGTAAACACGGGAGGGTCGTAGCAGGGCTTAAGTCTCGAGACGTGGACAATTTCCTGGCCACGACGACGTTGGTCAGAAGATGGTTCCAGTGGCTCAGTGAGGTAATTCACTGGTGACGTTCTTTGTAGCACGTGATATGGGCCGTGATACTTGGGGACCGACTTGGTAGAAATGCCAGGTGTAGCAGAAGGGGCATGCCGCCAGACGAGTGAACCTGGATCGTAGGAAGTAGTGTTATTTGGTGCGTCATGGTGGTGCTTTTGACGTCCTTGGTCTTGGAATGATCTTGCCAGTTGGCGGCATTCTTCAGCCTATGTAGCGGCTTGAGACAAAGTCGTGGACTCTGAGGAGTCAGGTTTGTACGAAAGAATGGTGTCCATAGTGCTAGAAGGTTCGCGTCCGTAAAGGAGGAAAAAAGGAGAGAACCCAGTAGTGCTTCGAATGGCGGTATTATAGGCGAACGTGATAAACGGGAGCACTCCGTCCCAATTGGAGTGGTCTGACGAGATATACATAGACAGCATGTCACCAAAGGTGCGGTTGAAGCACTCTGTCATTCCATTGGTCTGGGGATAATAGGCGCTTGTAGTGCACTGAACGACGTGGCACTCACGCAGCAATGCTGTGATGACGTCTGACAAGAATACGCGACCACGATCTCTCAGTAACTACCGAGGTGCTCCATGATGTAATACTATGCTGTGAAGAATGAAAGTCGCAACGTCTTTTGCTGTAGACGAGGGAAGGGGTGAAGTTTCGGCATACCGCGTGAGATGGTCCACGGCAACTATGATCCAGCGGTTACTGTCAGCAGTGTTGGAAAGGGGACCATAGATATCGATGCCGACGTGGTCGAATGGTCGGGATGGGCATGGTAAGGGTAACAAGGTACCGCTGGCGTGATAAGGGGAAGTTTTTCGTCTCTGGCACGTCGAGCAGGCCCGAACGTATTGTATAAAACGGTACATGCCACGCCAGTAATATCGGAGACGTATGCGAGAATAAGTCTTCAGAAAACCTGCGTGGCCACATTGGGGGTCGTCATGAAACGTGGAACAAATTTCGGATCGCAGATGACGTGGAATCACGAGTAGCCACTGACGTCCACCGGGTGCGTAGTTGCGTCGGTACAGCACGTTGTCGCGAGTGGCGAAGTGCTCGACTTGCCGACGCAACGTGTGAGAAGGTGGGGAAGCCGTCCGCCCAGCCAGGATGTCCAGACTCGAAGCAACCCAAGGGTCCTTGCGTTGCTCAGATGGCATGTCGGCAATGGTAACAGCAATGGCATCACAGGTAAGACTTTCGCAGCAGTCCGGGTCAGGGGGTAGGGACGAACGGGATAGGGCGTCTGCGTCCGAATGTTTCCGGCCGGAGCGATAGACCACGCGAATATTATATTCTTGGAGGCGTAATGCCCATCGGGCGAGGCGACCGCTTGGATCCTTCAGTGACGACAACCAGCAGAGGTCGTGGTGGTCAGTCATGACGTCAAAAGGGCGCCCGTACACGTAAGGTCGAAATTTCTTTATCGCCCAAATAATGGCGAGGCATTCCTTTTCAGTGACGGAATAGTTAATTTCGGCTTTGCTGAGAGTTCGGCTTGCGTAGGCAACCACGTACTCTTGGAAGCCGTCTTTCTGCTGTGCAAGAATAGCGCCTAGCACGACACCACTAGCGTTGGTGTGGATCTCTGTCGGTGCCGATGAGTCGTAGTGTCGCAGAATAGGCGGCGACGTGAGGAGGCGGCGCAGTTCATTGAAAGAATCGTCGCAGGTGGCAGACCAGGCTGAAAGGTCTCTAGAGCCGGCGAGGAGCTTGATCAAAGGAGCGATGATCGTCGCGAAATTGCGGACGAAGCGCCGGAAGTAAGATCAAAGGCCTATGAAGCTTCGAAGCTCTTTCGTGGTGGTTAGTTTGGGAAACGCTGAAACGGCTGTAAGTTTGGCAGGGTCAGGAAGAATGCCGTCTTTTGAAACCACGTGGCCCAGGATCGTAAGCTTTCGAGCGGCAAAATGGCACTTCTTCAGATTCAGTTTCAGCCCCGCGGCAGAAATACACGCGAGGATTTTCTCGAGGCAGGTTAAATGGGTTGCGAAATCAGTTGAAAAGACGACAATGTCATCTAAATAACAAAGGCAAACGTTCCATTTGAGGCCTCGAAGGATAGAGTCCATATTCGCTCGAAAGTAGCTGGCACGTTAAGAGGCCGAAGGGCATGACTGTGAATTCGTAAAGCCAGTCGGGCGTGATGAAAGCTGTTTTTTCGCGATCAGCCTCTGGCATGGGTACCTGCCAGTATCCAGAGCGCAGATCTAAAGAAGAGAAAAATTCGGCTCCCTGTAGGCAGTCCAAGGCATCGTCAATGCGTGGCAGCGGATAGACATCCTTGCGCGTGATTTGGTTGAGACGCCGGTAGTCCACGCAAAACCTGATGGATCCGTCCTTCTTCTTCACCAACACAACTGAAGAGGCCCAGGGACTGCTTGACGGTTCGATTATGCCACGTGTCAGCATGTCGTCAACCTGTTCATTGATGGCACGGCGTTCGGTAGTTGACACACGATATGGACGCTGCCGTAATGGCGTCTCTTGACCGGTATCTATACGGTGAACAACAGATGACGCTCGACCTAAGGAAGGCTGATTGTGGTCAAACGAGGCTCGAAAACGCTGTAGGATCTTGATAAGCTGTTTCTGCTGCCCAGGCGTGAGGTTACAATCAATGGACTTGCAGAATACATCCATAGGTTCATTAGCATCAGTTGCGGGTGTAATGGCACAAGTCGGTAAAAATGGCTTGTCTGGATAGATCGGGTCTTCGAAAATACAATTTAAGGGCTCGAGGCTTCCCAGACACTCACCGCGTAGCAGGATGTACGAACAAGCAGAATCGCTGCACGCATAAAGTACCACCGAACCATTGGAAAAGTTGATGACGGCAAACGGGAGGACGATGGTTTGGTGTTGCACACTAGCTATAGTTGGTTGGAACAGGAGCGTCGAGTTAGTGGCAGCAGGGGAAAACACAGTCACTAGGACGGCGCACAACGGCGCGATGCGGACGTCAGCTGCGGCAAACACTTTCGAGGGATTGTGGTGGTCGATATCAAGGCACGGATTCGTCAACGTGAGTTCAGCACGAGCGCAGTCGACGAGGGCCTGATGGGTAGAAAGGAAATCCTATCCTAGTATGACGTCGTAAGATGAATGTGGGAGAACAAAGTTGAAGGCGTACCAAACATCTTGAATAAGAACGCATGCTGTGCACCGAGCTGTCGGCGCGATGAAATGGGAAGTGGCTGTACGCAGAGCAAGATTCGTAACCGGCGTTGTAACTTTTCTCAAATCGCGACACAGTTTTTCACTAATTACAGAAATGACGGCGCCTGTGTCGACAAGTACACGTACAGCAACACCTTCTTCTAGCACACCAATTTCGTTAGACGGACAAAGAGGAGGTCTTGGAAAGTTCGACGACGACGCAGTTCTTGCCTCCAGAATTGCGGCTATCAGTTTTCCTCTCGAGCGGGGCTCGTGCGCTGAAGCATCGGGGAGACAGATCGGCGACGGGGTGGTAATGACCGGCGAGAATCGACAGGGCGGCGTGGGAACAATGAGTCGGTGATAGGAGAAGATGGTCGCTGGGGATTCTGGGCAGCCTGGTGATTTGTAGAATTCCCGTGGTCTGGAGGCTGGAAGTTACGACGGCGACAGTAGCGTGCTATATGTCCCACGAAACCGCATGCAAAACAGATGGGTTGATTATCCAAGCTGCGCCATGGGTTAACGACAGAATGTGCAGGGGGCGAAACGGAATGGGGTGCCGTGTATGTAGGCAGCGTCGTAGGGTAGGAGGACCCGGTGCCCCAGTATGCGCCAGAGACAGGTGGGGCTGGGGGTCTAGCAACGATGGCAGCGTAGGTCAGCGGCGTAGGGACAGATGGCGATGGAGGCAGTGCCTGCGTGACCTGTGTCTCAATGACCTGGCGTAGACGTGGGTCTAACGAGGTCACTGGCACGGATGCTTCGGCCACAAGAGAAAGCTGACGTGCAGCTTCTTTACGAATGAATTGTTTGATGTGGGGCAGTAAGACGGTGTGATCAGCAGCGAAGTCGTGCACGAGGGCGGAAACTTCAGCCGTATCTTCAGCGGCCCTGCGCGTCGAGACACGCTGCTTACACAACTCGTCGTACTCCTGACAGAGCTCGACAACATCGGTGACGGTCTGTGGATTCCTAGCGACGAGCATCTGGAAGGTATCGTCGTCAACTCCTTTGTTGATGTGCTTGATTTTGTCGCGTTCGGTTAGAGATTCATCGACGTGCTTGCAAAGAGACAAGACATCTTCAATGTAACTTGTAAAAGTCTCGTCCCTGTGCTGGAATCGACTACGGAGACGCTGTTCCGCGCGAAGCCGGCGCACGGCGGGACGACCGAAGACCGCGGCAATGGTGGTCTTGAAGGCGGACCAGTTGGTGATTTCGCCTTCGTGGTTCTCGAACCAGAGGCTGGCCACATCATCGAGGTAAAAGCGCACGTTTGTGAGCTAGTCGCAGGCGTTCCACTTGTTGGAAGCGCTTACGATTTCCTACTCGACGAGCCAGTCCTCGACGTCTTGTTCGTCGTTGCCGCGAAAAATTGGTGGGTTGCGTTGCCGAGGCACGCCAGTACAGTAGACTGTCGTTGGTAAGGCAGCTTGAGAAAGGCCAGGAGCAGTCATGGTTAACGGTGAGGGTAGCGTCCGATTGCGAAGTTACAGGTGGTGGAGGAGCCGGGGAACCCTGGCTCCTCCACTACTTAAAATAGAGATGTTGTACGTCGAGAAAGGTTTAGACGCAGCTTGGCAAAATGTGTTTTATCAGGCAGGTCTGGCTAATGGCGAGCGGCGTGCGCGAGCTACTACTACAGCCACCGATCATCCTCGTCTTCTTCATTACCAGCAGAGCATCCGTTATTCAGATTCATTACAATATATATATATATATATATATATATATATATATATATATATATATATATATATATATATATATATAACGAGAGAGAGAGAGAGAGAGAGAGAGAGAGATATAAAGAGGAAGAGACCAGAGACCGCGCTCATGTTGTTCATATCATATCAAGGGCTCGGTTCTATATTCGACTCAACCGAATAAAAGCAACAGACAGTGATGGCGAGGAAAGTATAGCGTTAATCAGTCGTAGTGCAGTCTGACATGTGGTTTTATGAATTGTCGCACAAATTGAAAGAAACTATAGTAAACGAAGCTACAACACATGGATAACGCTGCCGACGCTATGCCCATTGAGCTACAGCGGGGTCGTTTTAGAGCCTTTATTTGCAATTTGTGTACACATAATTTCCGGAGTATAAGTCGCCTCACTACGTATATAGCGACGAAGACAAATATCGAACGATCTTTTATGCCCGCTGATGCCCCGGTGCTCTTTCTGTGCGCTGGAAGTTGACCATAGCCGAGACGAGGCCCTCGCTGTAGCACAATGAACCAAGATCTCGTCAAGGAATGCCGACGGGCTTCGTAATTGGAACCGAGTTTTGAGCGTTGGAATATGGTCATTTCGATTAACATTTTTGCTGGACATATCAGAATTTGTGACCATCATAACGGTTAAGACAAACACTTGTCAAACAAAACGATGTCGGACTGCCCAAATTGGTTCATATTTAAAACAACGTTAATGACGGAAGCACCAGACAAAGCAAACCACGTCACATGACCCGTGTGCTGTGCTTTAGCATGTGTTCCGTTTCTAGCGTTTGTTTAAATACTTGTCAAGCACACGCAGTACTAAAGAAACAAACCATGCTATTTTGTTGTTGTTGTTCCACTGGTTGGTTTAGGTGCCATCGCTTTCAATCAATCTTTTATTTGTCACATAACTTCAGAATGACGTCCATCTTCCCCAGTAGGTTTCAAATCCACGCGCGTTTCAATATCCTAAAACAAACAAATAAGTAAGAACGAGCACGCCGAACCGATAGTTACAAAGGTAAATCCGGCGTTACATATAAAGACTCTCGCTAAACCTCCTCTTATTTCGCACACCGAACAGTTTTCCCTACACGGAAGACTAAGCAAATCCAGATTTACACCGTAGTTGAACTTGTGCCCTAGCCTTTATAAATATATCTAAAAGAGCAGTACCAAAAAAAATCGCAGATCTCACGTACATTGGGAATTGATGATATGCGAAGCAAGAATGAGGAAGGTTGTAATGTCACTCTATAAAATCAGCAGAATGTTACGAGGTGGAGGTTAATGACGCCGTACGTGACTTAACGTAATTATTATGTTTGGATGTGTCATTTACCTTCGTCGTCTATTCACGTCACGTGATACCAATTTTAGCATATGTGGAACTAGCGAAACGGCCGCGAGCTAGCTATGTTTGTGGTATGTTGTCATTTTCTTATATGGCACGCTTGTGAGCATTATCATGTTTGCACCAGTCATATACTTTCGTCATCCATCGACGTCACGTAACACAGAATTTGTTATGCGTGGAGCTAGCAAAAGAGCTGCGAGTGCAACATGAAGGGCCCAATGTACTCCAATGTAGCGTTGACGCGCGCGCACGCTGGGGACGTGAGCTCTCTATAGTCTGACGCCAGGCGCGACCGGTGCGTCCAGCGTTTTTCGGCGCGGCCCGACGGCATCCGCCGCGGAATGCGACATGCTGCGATTCGCACCGATGCGTTACCTAGACAGCACTGCGTCTCCCTCTTTACGTGAAGGAGGGACGCCGGACCAGCTGAAACGCGCATGCGTCAAAGCAACGCAGTGCGGCACGTGCCTGCGAGTATATGGCAGGAGCGGCGCCTGGCGTCGCAACGCCAGCGTGACGCGTAGACATGAACGCCGGCGAGCACGCGCACCACATCACGTCGAAATGTATTGGCGCCTTGTCTCTGGCAGGTAGTCATGTTTTCACAGGACACACATCTCACGATTATCATGTTTGAACCAGTCAAATGCCTTCGTCATTCGTTGACGTCACGTAATACTAAATTTGGCAAGTGTGAAGCTAGGGAAACGGCCGCGAGCGCATCAGGAGTATGGGATGTAGTCATATTGTTACATGACACGCACGTCATGATTATCATGTTTGGATCCGTCATTTACCTATGCCGCCCCTTTGCGCCGCGTAATACCGAGTTTGGTACATCTGCAGCTAGCGAAACGGCCGCTGGCGCATCATGAGCGTGGCATGTAATCATGTTGTTACATGACACGCATCTCATGATTATAATGTTTTCATCAGTCACATACCTTCGTCATCCATTCACGTACCGTTATATCAAATTTGGTATATGACGCTAGCGAAATGGCCGCGAGTGCATCATGAGCATGGCATGTAGTCATATTGTTACACGTCACGCATGTCATGGTTTTCATGTTAGGGTGAGTCGCTTTGGTTCGGCATGCAATCATGTCATACCATACCTGTTTTGCAATATGCCATGTGAACGAAACCACTGCAAGAGCTGCAAAACCATAAAATATAAATCATTACATTCATGAGATACATGTCATGATTTTCAGGTTATGACTAAAAAAATATGTTGTCCATACAGTCATGTTATGCCATACCAAGTTTGGTATTGATACCATTATCGAAACGGCCAGGAGAGCTAAAAGTCGTAGACGGCTAGATAGATAGATAGATAGATAGATAGATAGATAGATAGATAGATAGATAGATAGATAGATAGATAGATAGATAGATAGATAGATAGATAGATAGATAGATAGATAGATAGATAGATAGACAGACAGACAGACAGACAGACAGACAGACAGACAGACAGACAGACAGACAGACAGACAGATAGATAGATAGATAGATAGATAGATAGATAGATAGATAGATAGATAGATAGATAGATAGATAGATAGATAGATAGATAGATAGATAGATAGATAGATAGATAGATAGAAGGATAGATAGATAGATAGATAGATAGATAGATAGATAGATAGATAGATAGACAGATAGATAGATAGATAGATAGATAGATAGATAGATAGATAGATAGATAGATAGATAGATAGATAGATAGATAGATAGATAGATAGATAGATAGATAGATAGATAGATAGATAGATAGATAGATAGATAGATAGATAGATAGATAGATAGATACGCTCAAAGCCGCCGAAGTTCGCTAAGAAATTCTTCGCATTTAAAAAAAAAAAGCTCAAGCTCTCTTATTACGACTCTCGCCCGCTTTCCCCGGTTTCTTAGAGTCATGTTCTGTATTTGCCCGTCGCAGCTGCACTCGTCTATCGAAGCAGAAATTAAACAAGATAAGAAATGCCATGTGAGTTGAGAAGAAGGATAATAGGCGAGGATGTTGTAAGGATGTGACCGTAAGGAAAGCAGAGCTGTCACGCCGCTTTCAAGTTTTAATTACCAACGGTTCGCTGTCGGAGCGCGGGAGGTAAAAAAAAGAAACAAACATTGAAATAGTGCAGATTCGCGCTCGCAGTATTCTTTCAGCACCGCGCCTGAGACTTCGCTTTGTTACACGCTCTGTGAGATTCAAGTAATCCTCGACGAACGAAACGTTTCCAAAAAAGGAAGAAAAAAAAACTGCTTCCACAAGGTGCCGCATACAGTGCCAAATTTCCTAGCCAATGTCGTCAGAGGTTTTGCTTTCTTTTGATTCATTCCTTTTTTTAAATTGCAAAGCATTTCTTAGCAAACTTCGGCGACTTTGAGCATATCTATCTATCTATCTATCTATCTATCTATCTATCTATCTATCTATCTAGCCGCATACGACTTTTAGCTCTGCTGGCCGTTTCGATAATGGCGCCGGAGTACTTCCTCTTCTTTACAGTATCAATACCAAACTTGGTATGGCATAACAAGAATGTATGGAATACATATTTGTTTAGTCATACCATGAAAATCATGACATGCATCTCATGAATGTAATGATGTACATTTCATCGTCCTGCAGCTCTTGCTGTGGTTTCGTTCACATGGCATGTTGCAAAACAGGTATGGTATGACATGATTGCATGCCGAACCAAAGCGAC
The DNA here is from genome assembly GCF_043290135.1 of Rhipicephalus microplus. Lineage (NCBI taxonomy): Eukaryota > Metazoa > Arthropoda > Arachnida > Ixodida > Ixodidae > Rhipicephalus > Rhipicephalus microplus. The sequence continues at coordinate 208,337,971 of NC_134700.1, forward strand.
CCACCCTAACATGAAAACCATGACATGCGTGACGCGTAACAACATTACTACATGCCATGCTCTAGATGCACTCGCGGCCGTTTTGCTAGCGTCACATACACCAAATTAGGTATAACGGTACACGAATGGATGAGGAAGGGATGAGGATGAGGTAGTGGCTAAGGTACTCGGCTGCTGACGCACAGGTTGCGGGATCGAATCCCGGCTGCGGCAGCTGTATTTTCGATGGAGGCAAGAATGGTGTATGCCCATGTGGCTACAGGTACGGGGTGGCCAGTGAGCGTTTGTGCAGAACGAGCAGTTGGTGTTTACGAGCAGACGCGGCCTGCGTCGGCCTTGCGAGGCGAGAAAGGGGGGCGACAGTTTTGTCGGTGTCTTCCTGGGCCGGCACGGGACGCTAGCATGTGCAGTGGGGATATACGAAGGGACAGCGTTACATAAGCTAGTGAAAGAGCTGCTTCGCATTAAAAAGAGCAGTAGGTAGAGATTGATATAGACGACGGAGATCTCGCCCCACACCAGCGAAGAAAGAGGAAAAGTGGGGGCCACGGTCGAAGGAGCCCGAGGATGGGGCACCGCTCGGCGAGAGCTACACGGCGCCAGGAGATCGCGGATGGTGGGCCGATCGGCGAGTGCTACGATGGCGTCGGGGATCACGGACCACACAACCATCGAGAACGGAATCCACCAAGCGAGTCGCACACGCCATCCGCGTTCTAGCGCTCATAAACGTTTCATTCGCCCGCACGTATGGGAGACGCTACAGCTGTCAGCCTGGTAGAGGGCCGGACGGACAGCTATAACCTCCAAGCACGGGACACCAACTTAAACGTTGTTCTTTTTAATTTTTTATCAGGCCCCGGGCAGGGCCTTCCAAAAATTGGCTTGATGGCTAAATTTGTAGCCCTGTCTTTAATGCACATACGTGAACACAGACCTGAACAATTGCCTCATTATTCTATCCGCCTAATTACCAGACAAACGAAGGCCTTGCTTAAAGAGCTAGGGATGCGCAACATATTACCGAACATTTATGAGTATACATAGCGTCTAAGACTTCAATTTTTATATTGTATCATGCGGTAACTTTGCTAGATGTCTTCTCTTAATCGGGAACGAAGTGTTGAGCGTATGAAAACGCTAAATCTCTGATTTCATAATAACCATGTTGCACAAATTCTTTTCAAAACGCAAATGACGTGACAAATTCTCGCTGATTATATACCAAGAGACGGCGCAGCTTTCAGTATGAGCGCCAATGAGCTCATGAAAAACTGGCAGACCCCATGTACAGTGGGAATCGATAATATGCGAAGCACGAATGAGAAATGTTGACATGTCACTTTAAAAGCAGCACAACGTTACGAGGTGGAGGTAAATGAGGCCGTACATGACTTCCGTGTCATAATTATTATGTTTGGAGTGTCATTTACCTTTTAAATGCGAAGCATTTTTTAGCGACATTCGGCGACTTTGAGCGTATCTATCCATCTATCTATCTATCTATCTATCTATCCATCTATCTATCTATCTATCTATCTATCTATCTATCTATCTATCTATCTATCTATCTATCTATCTATCTATCTATCTATCTATCTAGGCGCCTACGACGTTTAGCTCTCCTGGCCGTTTGGAATCGATACCAAACTTGGTATGGCGTAAGATGACTATATGATGAGCATATTTGACTAGTCGTAACATCGAAATTATGACATGTATGTCGTGAATGTCATGATTTACCTTTCATAGTCTTGCTACTCTTGCGGTGGTCTCGTTTACATGACATGTTGCAAAACTGGTATGGTATGACACGATTGCTTGGCGAACACTAGTAACAGACCATAACGTGGAAATCATAACAAGCATGTCATGTAAGTCATGAGTCATGACTACGCCACGCTCATGATGCGCTCGCAGCCGTCTCGTTAGTGTAGCATATACCAAATTTGGCGTTACGTGATGCGAATGGATGACGAAGGTATGTGACTGGTGCAAACATGATAATCATGAGATGCGTGCCTACACGACTACATGACTACATGCCACACTCATGATGCGCTCGGGGCCGTTTCGCTAAATTCATATATGCCAAATTTTGTATGACGTCGCGTGAATGGATGACGAAGGTGTTTGACTGGTGTAAAACATAATAATTCTGAGATGCGGGTCATGTAAGAGCATGACTACATGCCAAACTCAAGGCGCCGATACACTAAGATGTGACCCAGTGCGCGTGTGCTCCAGCGTTCGCTTCGTCGCGTCATGCCGGCGATGCCACGCCAGGCGCCGATCTGCCTGGCATATATACTCGCAGGCACGCGCCCCAATTCAATGCTTTAACGCATGCGCGTTTAAGCATGCCCGGCATCCCTTCGTCTCGAAGCTAGGCAGACGCGGTGCTTTCTGGATAACGTCATTGGTGCGAAATGCAGCATGTCACATTTCGCACCGGTTGCCGCCTGGCCGCGCCAGCAGACGCTGGTCGCGTCTGTCGTCAGACTATAGAGTGTTCGCGTTTTGCTAGCGTAGCGTCGCTGCGCTTAGCGTGCGCTCGTCAACGTTACGTCGCAGTATGTTTGGCCCTTCATGATGCTCTCCCCACCGTTTTGCTAGCTTCACATATTTCAAGTTTGGTATTACGGGACGTGAATGGACAACGAAGATATGTGACTGGTGCAGACATGATAATCATAAGATGGGTGTCATGTAACAACACGACCACATGCCACGCTCATGATGCGCTCGCGGTTGTTTCTCTAGCTTCACGTTTACCAAATTGGTATTGTATAACTTCAAAAGACGGCGAAGTTAAATGACAGGTCCGAACATGATAATGATGATACGCGTGTCATGTGAAACATGACTACATGCTACGCTCATATCACGCTCGCGGCCGCTTCGCTAGCTCCACATATACCAAATTTGGTATTAGGTGGCGTGAATAGATGATGAAGGTAAATGACACGTCTAAACACAATAATTATGACATGAAAGTTACGTACGGCTTAATTTACCTCCGCCTCATAATGTTGATCTGATTTTAAACTGACATATAAACCTGCCTTATTCGTGCTTCGCATATCATTGATTCCCACTCTACGTGGGATCTGTAATTTTTTCATTTATTCACGTCGCGTGATACCAAATTTAGCATAAGTGGAGCCTGCAAAACGGCCGCGAGCACGCTATGAGCGTGGTAAGTTGTCATGTTCTTACTTGACACGCGAGTCAGAACTATCATGTTTGCCCCAGTCATATACTTCATCATCCATTAACGTCGCGCATCGCCAAATTAATTTGGTATATGTGGAGCTAGCAAAATGGCCGCGAGCGCATTATGAAGGGCCTAAGGAGGGAAGAAAAATAGGAGTAAAAGAATGGCAGGGAGGTTAACCAGCCAACAGGCAGCCGGTTTGCTACCCTGCGCATGGGATGGGGATGGGGGAGATGAAATATAGAGAAGAGAGATGGAAGAGAGATAAGCATTGCACATTGGGCAGCACACGCGTTCGGAATACAGAAGAGTACCATGTACTCACACACTTTTTAATTGCGGGACGGCTCAGTGCTCTCCCATAGTTGAGTACGAAGTACTCGAAATCGTTAAACATTTTTTCTAAACACACTCAGTCGTAGTCCAGTCTTGTCTTTCGCGGTGTGTGACATTGCTGTTACACCCGTGTTCAAGTCCGTGTCGCGTAGGAATTTTTACAGAACTTTTGTCACCTTCTGTTGCAACGTCTTCTCTCGGGCACTTGAAAGAATAGTGTCCACAGACATTTGCCTGTTGTCGATGCGTGCAAGAACCGACGCCAGTGACTATCTCTGGATGTCATACAACGGGCAGTCCCACAGGATGTGATGTAGCGTCTTTTCGCAACGACAGGCATCGCAGAGAGCTTTGTCGGCCATTCCTATGACAAAGGAATTAGATTTTATAAATGCCACTCCTAGCCATAAGCGATGAAGAAGGGTGGCTTCTCTTCGGTCGAGCCCAGTGGGCATGCGGAGAGCCATCAAAGAAGACAGGTGGTGTTGACGATTCGTCTCGTTGCTTGGTGGGCACCATAGTGAAAACGTGATTTCACGTGCAAGTAGTCGAAGATTACTGGCTGCATCGGTGTGCGAAAGCGGTATGTATGGCTTCTTCTCGTGTTCTTCAAAAGTTGCCCGCGTGGCAGTATCGGCATGTTCGTTCCCTATGACGCCGCAGTGACTTGGCTGCCACTGAAACGTCACATGATGCCCATTCTCGGTTGAAGTGTGGAGAAGGCATCGAATTTTGAAAACAAGCTGTTCGTATGGCCCGCGACGCAGTGCTGAAGGCAGAGATTGTAGGGCAGCCTTTGAGTCGCTGAAAATCGACCATTGTTGCAGTGGTTCCCGATTGACCACACAAAGTGCAGCGCGCAAAGCAGTTAGTTCCACTTCTGTAGATGCCGTGGAGTGGTCAGTCCTAAAGCTTATGGTAACACTTCTTGCTGGGACAACGTACTACTGCACCTGACCAATATACTTCAAAGTAACATTGACGCGCGCACGTGCTGGACACAGCAATGCTACGTTAGCAAAACGCGAGCTCTCTATAGTTTGACGCCAGGCGCGACAAGCGTTCGTCGGCACGGCCCTACGGCAACCGGTGTGACATGCGACATGTGACATGCTGCATTTCGCGTGGATGTCCCTCCGTCACGAATAGGGGGAGACACAGTGTTGTCTGGGTAACGCATCAGCATGTCGCTTTGCGTGCCGGTTGCCGTCGGGCCGTGCCGGTGGAGGCTGGTCGCGCCTGGTGTCAGACTATTGAATGATCGCGTTTTGCTAACGTATAGCGTCGCTGTGCTTAGCGTGCGTGCGCGTCAATGCTACATTGGAGTATATTGGGCCCTTCATGATTCGCTCGCGGCCATTTTGCATGCTCCACATATACCAAATTTTGTGTTACGGGACGTCAATGGATGAGGAAATATATGACTGGTGCAAACATGATAATCCTGACACGCGTGTCATGTAAGAGCCTGACAACATACCACGCTCATAGCGTGCTCATGGCCGTTTCGCTAGCTCTACATACATACACCGAATTCGGTATCACGTGACGTGGATAGATGATGAAGGTAAACGACACATCCAAACATGATAATCATGACACAAAAGTCGTGTACGGCGTCATTTACCTCCACCTCATAATGTTGTGCTGATTTTAAAGTGGCGTTCCTCATTCGCGCTTCGCATATTATCGATTCTCAGTGTGCGTGGGATCTTCCAATTTTTTTTTTCGTTATTGCTTTGATGAGGAATTTCTTTAACACCACCGGCTAAGCTTAAAACACCGAGAATTCGATAGCGGTGCAGTGTGGTCATGAATACATTGCTGCCGAAGCTCCATAAATCTAAAGCAATAACAAGAATAACAAGCGTCAATCTGTAATTTACGGGCCACGGAGCGCATAACGACAACGTGATAAACTCGAAGTGGAAGGGCACCAGGTTCGATGCGTGCAGTCATGTTTTTGGGGCGAAGCTCTTAAAGCCGTGGTTTTGACCATGCATGTCTATGACCGGTTCGTAACCACCTAGTTGTATTACTCAATCAGCAGGTGGCACTAGTGTGAGTGACAAACGGGCGGACGGACGGACGAGCAGACAGACAGACAGGCAGACAGACAGACAGACAGAAGGACGGAGAGACGGAGGGATGGAAGGACAGGCTGATCAACTGGACAGGCTGTCTGTCTGTCTGTCTGTCTGTCTGTCTGTCTGTCTGTCTGTCTGTCTGTCTGTCTGTCTGTATCTATCCGCACGGATAGACGGAAGCATGGATGGACGAATGGTTACTTCGCCCCAATCATCATCATTCACTCCGTGGATATGCTATGTTGATTATTTGATGACGTCACTTTATGTCATTATGGGGACGTCAAAAGTCGCAAAAACGTGTAGTCGTGACGTAATATAGCGTAATGTCACACGATGACGTCATCACTTGACATAGTCGCTTGTCAAAGGTGAAATGATTCTGAAAGCACCGCGAAACGAAGTTTGGGGCTGTCACGTTGGATGCAGGAAGCTGTTGGAAGAAGGGGGGGGGGTTGGATGGATGGATGGATGGATGAATGGATGAAAAACTTTCATTGGGGTCCTGAAGGATTCCACTCCCATTTTATAGGGGTAGGATCGCGGGCCGCTCCCACGTTGGGACGGGGAGGCCCAGCCTCACCCCCGCATCGGGGGCCTTCTGGACAGCCTTGAGTTGTTGTATGAGAGCCGGACTCGTGAGCATTAAATGAAAGGAGTTCTCAGAAAATTCTTCATTTTTTCTTTGTAAAGAGGGGCACCTCCAGAGCATGTGGTTAAAATCACTGCGATTCTGGCAGTCCGGACAAAGTTCTGAAATATCGGAGTAATGGCTATAGGTTACGAGGCTTGGGTATGTTCCCGTCTGAAGCATGCGAAGAGAGATTGCCTGTGGCCTAGACAACTTTTCGTGTGGCAATGGAAAGGACCTACGGCCTAATTGATAATGCTTCGTGATCTCGTTGAAGGTAGTCAAAATGTCCCTAAAATGAAGGCTGGTGGCTGACTCATCTGTCTGAGAAGCACAAGTCCCGGCGCGGTAAGTGAAGCCTCGCGCCTTGGAGTGGGCTAGCTCGTTGACATAGGGAAGGCCTCCGACCCTCAAGCCAAGGTGAGCAGGGAACCAAATAATTGTGTGGTGGGTGAGTTCATTGTGAGCGAGAATTCTCAAAACTTCCTTGCGCACGGAACCAGAAGCGAAGGTCCTAGCAGCGGATTTAGAGTCCGTATTAATATCAGTCCTTTGTGGATCAAGGAGTGCTAGTCCAATGGCCATCTGTTCTGCTTTGTAAGAATAAGTGGTTCGAACCGACGCCGAGGATAAAATCTGACCCTTAGTATCTACGGATAATACCGCAAAGCGAGCGGCAACGCCATACTGGGCGACATCAACAAAGCATGAAACAGACGAGTGTTTGTGAGCTTGAGCTAAAAGAGAGGAGGCTCGAGCGACACGCCTGCCCGCGTTGTACTGTGGATGCATATTTCGTGGAAGGGGGCATACTTTGATGCGAGAGCGTATATAATCATCGAGTGGCGTATTTTGCACTTCGAGCGTCAGGGGGTTGACTCCAGTGTCAACCAGAATCTTTCTCCCCGCTGGTGTGATCGAAAGCCTGGCAACCTGTGCCGCTTGTTGAGCCTCGATACCTTCTTCAAGCGTGTTGTGGACTCCAAGTTTCATAAGGTTATCAGTGCTTGTGCGCATAGGAATGCCAAGAACTTTCTTGGTGCTTTTCCTTATGAGGATGTTCAATTTATTTTTTTCATGGAGTTGCCACCTGTGCATAGATGCGACATAGCTTATGTGGCTCATCAAGAATGCATGGAATAGTCTGAGGGGGTTGTGCTCTCGAAGACCACCCCGACTGTTGGAAATGCGTGAGATTAGTCGGATGACCCCTTCCGCCTTAGAAGTCAGACGGTCGATCGTGCAGCCGTTCTGTCCATTAGCCTCGATAATCATGCCCAGAACGCGTATGAAGTCCACCCTTGAAATACGCTGCCCCGATGCCGTGTGCAGCGTAATGTCGATGTCAGCCAGTGGTTGCCAGTTTTTTGGGTTTGGGTCCCCGTCTTGTGGGTCGATATAAGAGAAGTTCGGACTTTGCTGGCGAGAGCTTGAGGCCTATTTCATTTATGTAGACTTCAACACAGCCTACGGCCTCTTGAAGAGAGCTCTCCACAGAGCCCTCCGAGCCACCGACACTCCATATGGTGATGTCGTCCGCGTAGATGGCGAACTTGATGCCTTCTTGGTTTGAGAGCTTTGCAGCAAGGCCGCACATTGCAATGTTAAAAAGCAGTGGGGAGACGACTGAGCCCTGCGGGGTGCCGAAGGAACCGAGATCGTAGGGCTCAGACTTGAGATCCCCAAGCTAAATAGTGGCTTTTCTATTCCTGAGGAACGAGCTGGTGAACTTGTGAAAGTTGGCTCCTAAGTTGAGAGAAGAGATGGAGGCAAGTATGTGGGAGTGCGAGACATTGTCAAAGGCCTTTTCAAGATCCAGACCGAGAATAGCTCTAACGTCTTTTGTCTCCTGATCTATGATGTGATGCTTCAGCATTTTCATGACGTCCTGAGTAGATAGGTGTGGTCTGAAACCTACCATGTTGTACGTAAACAGGTTAGTCTTCTCTATGTGCTTTGATATTCGATCGTTGATGACATGCTCGGCGACCTTGCCTATACAGGACGTCAGTGAAATGGGTCGTAAGTTGCTAAAACTGGGACTCCGGCCAGGTTTAGGTATGAGAATAACCGACGCCCTTTTCCATTGCTCAGGGAAAGTCCCCGTCTCCCAAATACGATTGATTTCTTTGGTGAGGTAGGTGACAGAGTCATCGTCTAAATTGCGTAGTGTCTTATTTGTAATGCCATCCGGGCCCGGGCTGGAGTTACCATTAAGATTGTTTAAGATGGTGCGGACCTCTGCTTCCTGGAAGGGCTTGTCCAACTCGAAGGCTGGTGATCCCGTGTATTGCGCGTAGCCATAAGGAGGCCGGGTTGTGTCCAAAGGGAGGTATCTCTGTGCCAGACACTTCGTTATTTTCTTGTCCGATTTAACCTTCCTTTCGGAGTGCAGTATTCTGTCTACCAAGCGCGTCTGGTTGGATTTGGATTTGGTCTCCTGCAGCAGGTGTTTGAGGAAGTTCCATTTTCCCCCAACTTTCATCTGACCATCCACCTTGTTGCAAATCTCGTCCCAATGCTGTTTTTCCAGCGTCTGACAGTAAGTCGTTATTTCTTGGTTAAGACTTGCGATTCGTTTTCGCAGTCTTCGATTCATACGGTGTGCTTTCCACATGGCTAAAAGGGCGCTTTTAGCCTCAAGAAGATGAGCAAGCCTACTATCCATTTTATTGACCGGAATATCAGTCTCTATCGTTTTGGTGGCCGACTTGACGTATTCGACCAGCTGAGACAGCCACATGTCGAAATTCGGTGAGTCATTAATCTCTTCTGTGCTCTTCGCTCTGATCTTACGGAAGAGGTCCCAATCTGTAAATTTGAAAGTTTTAGGGGGCTTTGCTTAAATTTGTAATGTCGTACTCAAAATACAATGGTCACTCCCCAAGTTTTCTTCAAAGTTTAACCATGATACCTCCCCCGTGGTTGTGACAAAGGTGAGGTATGGGGTAGTATCCCTAGAGCGAGAATTTCCAGTGCGGGTAGGAAACGTGGGGTCATCAGTGACCAAAGTAAGATTCAGATCCGATACCGCTTGCCAGAGCTCGGCTCCCTTGGCAGTGGTGCGAGGGTAGCCCCAAGCCCCAATCTCCCGCTATAACTATGGGTGCGTCCACTTTCCTAGCGATCGTAACGGCTTTTGATAACAATGAGGTGAAGCGATGGTGCCTGCCTTTTGGAGAGCTATATATGTGGAGTATGAAAATGCTATTTTTAAGGTTGCTGCCAGGTATAATTTCTAAAAGAGAGTGTTCAATCTTGCTATTTGCCATGTGCAAATTGTGCTCAATGTAAGTGTACTTCTTGGACACAAACGTGCAGATACCGCGGCCATCTGGAGGTTTCGTGATGTGATGGGTGTAGCCTGGCAGGCTCATTGTTTCCGTAAGCGTATCCTGTAGCATAATAACATGTGGTCGAATTGGCTGGGATTTAATATACTGCTGGAGAGCTGCCTTTTTTTATTGGAAGCCCCAGCAGTTCCACTGCCAAATAACGAAATTGTTAAGGTGCCCCGCCATTGTTGGGACCCTCAAAAGCTCTCTCCTAAGAGACGCTACGGGTTGCCACCTTCTGCACGATCCTGACCTTAGGTATTACTTGGGCCGGAGTAGCCTCGGCTGATTGTAAAGCTTTAACTTGGTCAGCCTCGATCTTTGTGACTCTGCTGTCCAATACCGCAGTCGACTCGACCACTGCCCTGAGAGCATTTTTGATATCATTCAAGGTTTCCTTGACCTCTGTTTTGAAATATCTGTCCTCGTTATTGGTCGGTTGTGCTAGCGCTCTCCTTTTTGTTGATTTTGCCCCTGGATGGACGTCCATGGGTACCTCATCGTGACTCGCATCCGATGTGGCCTCTGTACAGGGAACTGTGTTTGAAGGAGACGGAGACGAAACCTGCTGTAATTTCCTTAAGTCGGCTATTTCAGCCCTGAGTTGCTCGACCATGGCCTCGAGGTTAGCATTTTCTCTTTGCATCTGCGCATATATATCTGAGTGTTGCTCTGGATTGGCACCCCCCTTCACCTGTGGTTGGGAGCCCTTCATCTTGGATGCCCAGGTCTGGTGCTGATTTCCTTGCTGCACACCATTGCGGACGGTAGGCACCCGTGATTTAGAACGGCCCTTGGATCTAGAATGTCCTCTGGATCTCGGACGGCCCCTTGCTCTGCCTCTTGAACGGGATTGCCCTCGCGGTGGTTGTAGCTGTTGGCTGACGTCACGTGGGCGCCAGCTGCTGCTCGGGCGCTCAGTCGTAACGCGGCCGCCTGCAGCGGCTGGTAGCGATAGGATGTCTCCTCCACTATCTGTGAAGTTCATGTCGTCGGCGTCTTGTTCCGCAAATTCCATCGTGTATTGCATTCGTCGCTCTCGTCTTCGTCGACGGACTATGTAGGGCACTTGAAAACGATGCTTACACGTCTTGTCTGCCGTGAGATGTGGACCCCCACACAACTTGCATTCTGGAGTGCAGACGTGATCCTCCGAAGGAGATGACATACCACACCCTCTACAGACGGCCTCCTCTGGATGGAGACAAACATTGGCTCGATGACCTAGCTTTCCACAGGCATAACAGACATCCATCTGTCGACGATACAGGGTGCAGCGAACCAAACTATTTTCACATATGACGTAATTTGGCCTTTTAGTCCGTCAAAGAGGATGATCACCGTGGTGGAATTCTTGATTCTTTTCACTTGGAGTGCAGTCGGGTTCCTTGGGTGTACAATAAGTGAATAAAGTTGTTCTTGACCGATGTCCGCGTCAACACCTCTGATGATACCTTTGCAGGTGTCATCGGGGGCAGCTCGGTAGGCGCTAACATCAAAACTGGCGGTGATCTTGGAATACGCTCTGGCGTTCCTCTCCGCTGGAGTGCTTATAACTGCAATGTTCTGCATCATATTCGGGCATATCACGTCTTCCGTGACTTCTTCCTCACTGAGCGCTGCAGCCACTGCGAGTGCTTTCGCGAACTTAATTTGACTCACAGTTCTCATGTCCAGGCCATTTCTAGGTCTCACGATGACTCGATGGTGATCTCTTGGAAGGTAAGGAAGTCTAGAAGCAGCGATAAGACGCTTCTTCACCGCAGCCCGGGAGCGCTGAGGCGACCACGCGTCGCCGTGCATGGAGACGCTTGCTTGCGTCTCGGTCCTGGGGGTATGCGTCCCACGAAGTTTACGTTTAGTGGTAGCCACAGACCATCCAGAATCTTGAAGATCATCGGGAGTGATATCCTCCCCATCGACAGAGACTTGCATAGACATTCCGTGCGTAGAGTGCTAAAACACCCTTCCGAGAAGGGCCGGCGGCCGCTCCGCCGTAGCCTCAGCCTAGCGCGCTCAGCTGAGCAGATGGGCAAACAGAAGAGTCTCGAAAAAGGGTCAAAAGCTCACTCACAGTGAAATACTTGGTATCGATGTAGTCCGTGCGGTTTTATGCGTCGACTGGCACCAAAAGAACGGGGGGGGGAGTAAAAACAAAAAAGAAGACGGCTTTTGTCGAGCAGCCGTCTTGGGCAAATATATAACGGATGGTATGACTTAGTTTTTATTAGTTTTCATAAGAAAGTGCAAGTGCTAGATGAACAGGCATACGGAGAGGAGGTGAAACACTCTTGTCTCTTTTTTACATCTTCTTTCCCCCTTGCAATGTTTGGCATTTTTGGACCACAAGGACCTTTTCCCGTTTACTTCTCATCTCCTCTCACCACAAATCAAGAGTTAACTATCTTGTACATTTTTGCAGACCCTGCAGAGGGATCCGCAAGAATCTAGAAGCTACGAACAAACAAACAAACAAATAAACAAACAAACAAACAAACAACAACAACAAACAACAACAACAACAACAACAACAACGACCACAACATGGCTCTTTCGTGTGCTCGAAATTTTTCACAAACACTCTCCTACCTCCCCTTCCTTCCTGCTTCCCTTCATCCCTGACGTCTTGCTCTCTCTATATTGCATTAATATCTCCCTCTGGACGCCTTGAAGTTACAACCTCTTCCGTTCCCATCACATCGCTTGTGCTTGTTTCTTCTGGCAGCAGTGCTGTTGCATTCCTTCCTTCCTTCCTTCCTTCCTTCCTTCCTTCCTTCCTTCCTTCCTTCCTTCCTTCCTTCCTTCCTTCCTTCCTTCCTTCCTTCCTTCCTTCCTTCCTTCCTTGCTTGCTTCCTTGCTTCCTTCCTTCCTTCCTTCCTTCCTTCCTTGCTTCCTTCCTTCCTTCCTTCCTTCCTTTCTTCCTAGGACAGTAAAATATGTTGTCTTCAGCCTCCCACTCTTGCGTACGTAATCTTTACTAGTAAAGGCCCCGCCTTCGTATCATCGTTGTTTAAAAATTTTCAATGATTTCTGTACTTGCTTGACATGTACCTACTTGACTCTGTGCTCATTTACATGGTTCTCACTTAAATAACCTATATGTCTTCAAACTTTTTGTATTACGCAGTGTACCCACAGGCGAGCGAATATGTGTGAAATAGCTTGGTGACTGTTCTCTTTCAAAAATGCATGTTTTGTGAAAAAAAAAAAGAAAAATGACGTTGTAGAATCAAACCCACCTTTTACTGTTCCATTCGAAGCCTAAGTGGCACGTCTAAGAAGAACTTCATAAGAACTGACGCAAGCGTGGCAGACAAAAACAACCGAAAGGAGATATTCGTTAGATTGACCAAATAAACGCACTGAAAATTTGAAAGGTGCAAAATTGAAAGACGTTCACATGTGCCCGCAGTTCTCAGAAAGCACAAGAAGGCTTTGATCACGTTTTGAGCCGACGAAAGACGAGGATGGTGCTCCAGCAGCATCTGCACAGAGAGTGGCCGATCGTCCGATTGTCGCAACGCGTCAAAAATGTTTTGTCTCTCAGAGGAAAATCGAGGGCAACGGCATAGCAGATGGTCGATGTTTTCCTCGGGGCCGCAGACCTCGCATTCAGCACTGTTGGTGACTCCAATGAGGGTTGTATGCGCTTTTGTGAAAGCAACCCCCAACCAAAGTCGACAGAAAAGCGAAGCTTTATGTCGACGAAATCCGGATGAAGGTCGAGGTTCCAGTTGATGGTTTATTTAATGGAGTCTTTTATACCTTAAGCTTGGGGTTTTCCACTCCAGTAGACACAGACTACGTGCCAGGCGACAAAGTTGCCTTGTAGCGTCTGTCCTTGAAAGAAGAATCGGAAGGGTGTGCTCTTCTTGGCGAAACGTGCGAGCCGCGTTGTCTGCGGAATCATTGTCACTGATCCCACAATTACCAGGTAGCCACTGATGTTTCTGTGACGTGGTGATGAAGCTTGAAAATCTCGTATGTTAGCTGCTCGTGGCAAAATTGTTGAAGAACTGACAGCATGCACTGTAAGGTCGGTTTCGACTTGGAATACACAGACCATTTGCTATAGGTCTCTGAGATGCGATGTACTCTAGGGCACCGCGCAGAGCCACAAGTTCTGCCATCGATGACGTGTTAGCTTGATTCGCATGGTTATTCGTCGAGCTTGTATCACCACCGCACCACCAGAACTAGACTCTGTGGTTGAACCATCGTTGTATATATGCACCTGGTTACTGTAAATGTCATACAAGGGGAGCAGGCTCAATTGTTTTAGTGCTGGAGAAGGCAAGTTTGATTTTTTCTGCATTCCTGTAATTGCGAGACGTGCTTGTGGAAGGGACAGGCACCACGAAGGATACGCCGGCTTCTCCGCGGGCATATAACCTGACGTGATGACGTGAACGATGCACGATGCTTACCGAGAGGCCCCGTACTGTCTTATAAAGAAGCGCAAGTATCCTTCCAACTCAAAGCTAGGACATTTAAACTGAACCCGCTGGCACTCATCATGGTTGTACAATAAACACTGGCCATCACGGTGTCCCAAGCGCCACTGAACTTTCTTTTCTTTTTTTGGAAAGTAAGCTCACGTACTCTCGATAACCACAACATTAAAGTCATGGCAAAGGCACACTGAAAAGCAAGTAAATAGTATTCGATGCAGAGTGGGGCCAATCGCAGAATGACTGTGAAGAAATGCTTACAGTGAACGCTTACAGGCCATACACGAAGTAAAAAAATATCGCGCTTGGCCATATCAATCTGACGTAGAAAAGAAAGAAGGATTTGAAAGATGCGTGACTTACTGACACCGAGAAAAGGAGCAAAAAGAGAGGGGCCGGGAGAAAATGTGGCAACACAAGATGGCATGACGTGTGACTCCTAGAGCAAGAAAGGACCAGGAACGTTAACACATGAAAAGGGGCTCCATATTGCAAAGGACGAACTCGGAAAAGATCGCCCGAAGAGAACGCCAAAACAGTACGAGAGCAATGGCTGCGAAGCGAAGTTGAAAAAAAGAAATGAAATAATAAAGTCATCGAGGAACAGAAAGGAGCATCGGTGCCCCGGGAGCGAACGAGGAGGGTTTCGAAAGCCATGGGCATAAAGAAGCGGGTGATTTTTCATCCCGTCCCGAGCGACAGCTGACAGACCTCGCACGGACGCACGCACACTGATGGCGGCGGCAGCGTCGTCGTCGCCATTCCGACAAACGTCGTTGTTCCGTTCCAGTTGCACAGCGCGGCCGCCCCTTCGGTGTTGTCTCAAGCACTGCGTCGCTCGGGACTTCTCGGAACCCGCGATCGTACCAGGCCCGAACAGTATCGTGCAGCCCGAGTCGTGCTCCGCGACACATTGCGTCTTCTATTGTGGGGGAATTCCTCAACTGCGAACTGTTCAAAGAGAAAAGCAAGCAGCCTCTCGCGCTACAACCATAACATCATTGTGATCACCATTTTCGGTGTATTTCGATCAACTGCAGAACGAAGGCCTCTCCCCATAATCTCCAGATCACTCTGTCTTGTGCGAGCCAATTCTATTTCACCCCTGCTATCTATCACCCCTGCTATCTAACTTACTGCGTTTGCCTCCCCTTGGCGAATATTGCTTTTGTTCTCATAGACCATTTGTTCTCTGTCCTACACACTACGCGGCTTGGCCGGATTCCTTTCACTATATGCTATAGAGCTCACCCGAAGGTTGCGGGATCGTATCCCGCGCATTTCGACGGAGGCGAAACTCTCAAAACCCGAGTACTTGGATTTAATGTGCATGGCGAAGAACCCCGGGGGGTCGAAATTTCCTCTACCCATCTATCATGGCCATCGGCAGGGGGTGCAGAATGCGCACTTGCCCTTTTCAAACCTCACCAGCACTTGCCCTTACCCAAGTTATACCAGTGCTCTCCTCCAACTCCAGCCGCGATGCAACACTTGTTTGCACAACCTGAGAAAAAGATCCTGCCG
The DNA here is from genome assembly GCF_043290135.1 of Rhipicephalus microplus. Classification (NCBI taxonomy): domain Eukaryota; kingdom Metazoa; phylum Arthropoda; class Arachnida; order Ixodida; family Ixodidae; genus Rhipicephalus; species Rhipicephalus microplus. Next base: position 208,353,552 of record NC_134700.1, read on the forward strand.
ACGACCATGCCCTCTGCTGTATACGTCTTTCATGATCATATTATTCTTTTAGGACGTGAGAACCGAGCAGTTATTAATATACGTCCATTTGTTTATTTTCATGTTAACTAAAATACCCGCTACCCCTCGCCCCTGATGCATTTGGCCGTCTTCCGATATCTCAATGCAACGACTGCATGCAATGTGAGAGCATTATGATGAAAGCCATTTCTCCATGCACACAGCTACGTAGACGGCCCAAACTTCATTGTCATCTTTGTGAGGGCCAACATAGCGTTCGATAATCAGCATCAATCAGCCAGCCAATGCTATTGAACGCACATGCCTTATAATCTCACCCCCGTACAGCGAACTCCATCAGGATCACTGCGAGGTGTCACAGTATACCTGTCCTGTCGTGTACTAATATCACTATCCTAGAAATCAAGCTTTCAATCAATCAATCAATCAATCATGATTTATTTCAGCTTCAAAGACATTCAGTGGAGCTTGGTGGGTACGGACAAAAAGCCATAGATTCGGTTACTCTTCTGCGTTATATTTCATGTCGAACAGTAAAATCATGTGTACTCAATAAAACAGGAACGTCTGAAGCTTCTTCATACAATTCAATCTTCGGATAAAGCCGTGACCCATGGAGGTCTACTGCCATTACTGTGCTGGTAACGACCACCGTCAGTAGGTGCTCCACTTCAAGCTCTATTTCAACGACTGTCTACGACCTTCAAGACTTACGTCGTTGGCAACTCTAATGTAATATGTTTTCCCGCTCGACTCTCCACAGAGCAACAAAATGCTCCTTATCGCCAAGAACACCAGCTGGCCAAAGCATGTACAAGAGACAATCACGTCGACGAACCATAGGCTCACCAACCGTGGTGTAGTGGTTATGGGGCTCGGCTGCTGGCCAGGATCGCGAGAACCTGCGGACCGCGGGATCAAATCCCAGCCCCGGCGGCCGCATTTTCAAGACAAATGAAAATGCTGGAAACCCATGTTATATATATATATATATATATATATATATATATATATATATATATATATATATATATATATATATATATATATATATATATATATATATATATATATATATATATATATATATATATATATATATATATATATATATATGTGTGTGTGTGTGTGTGTGTGTGTGTGTGTGTGTGTGTGTGTGTGTGTGTGTGTGTGTGTGTGTGTGTGTGTGTGTGTGTGTGTGTGTGTGTGTGTGTGTGTGTGTGTGTGTGTGTGTGTGTGTGTGTGTGTGTGTGTGTGTGTGTGTGTGTGTGTGTGTGTGTGTGTGTGTGTGTGTGTGTGTGTGTGTGTGTGTGTGTGTGTGTGTGTGTGTGTGTGTGTGTGTGTGTGTGTGTGTGTGTGTGTGTGTGTGTGTGTGTGTGTGTGTGTGTGTGTGTGTGTGTGTGTGTGTGTGTGTGTGTGTGTGTGTGTGTGTGTGTGTGTGTGTGTGTGTGTGTGTGTGTGTGTGTGTGTGTGTGTGTGTGTGTGTGTGTGTGTGTGTGTGTGTGTGTGTGTGTGTGTGTGTGTGTGTGTGTGTGTGTGTGTGTGTGTGTGTGTGTGTGTGTGTGTGTGTGTGTGTGTGTGTGTGTGTGTGTGTGTGTGTGTGTGTGTGTGTGTGTGTGTGTGTGTGTGTGTGTGTGTGTGTGTGTGTGTGTGTGTGTGTGTGTGTGTGTGTGTGTGTGTGTGTGTGTGTGTGTGTGTGTGTGTGTGTGTGTGTGTGTGTGTGTGTGTGTGTGTGTGTGTGTGTGTGTGTAGAAGAATAACTTCGGTTGCCGCAAGGTTATAAATATGAAAGTAGATGCGCTTTCACATAACAACTGTTTATTGTGCCGACGTTTCGACGGGAACCCCGTCTTTTACGAGGCATAATGCCTTGCAAAAGACGGGGTTCCCGTCTGCTCTCTGCTGCTCTCTGCTGCTCCCGTCTGCTCTCGTCTGCTCACTGCTGCTCTCTCACGTGTGCCACGTGAAGAAGTTGAACACCAACAAATGCAATTAAAGCTCGTGTGGCAAATGCGAACGCCAAGAAATAAGGTAAAGTCGAGTGCCCCACCCCCCACCTTTAAAATTTAAGGCCATAATTTTTTTACAGTGACCCCAGCGCTCTATAAATTTACTAGGTCTAATATTGGTTCTTTGCCCTTCCCCCAACGTGCCAACGCCGGCGATAAGCAAGAACATCCCGAGGAGGTACACTTAGATGACACAGTCAAGACATAGAGAGCTCAAAGCGGAACAGCTATTTCCACCCGCCCCCATGGACTTCTTTCCCAAGTTGTCCGCTTTTCTCGGCCTGTTCGAAACGCCTTTAGTTGTGCTTCAGAGATACTTCGTTCTGGTGCTATGCATCCCGTTAAGTGCTTGACTCCCGGCCATGCTGACGGCGTTCATGTGGAAGCGCAATGCAATGATGTCCATGTTATAGCATTGCGCTATCTGCTTTGTGTCACATTGAAGAACAACACTTAATTTTTTTTAAATTGATTCACAGACTTCCCTCCGCTCTTAAGCTTTTCTCGCAGCCTATGTGATGATTTGGGGTGCTTAAATACAAAATTCAACTTGAAAGCTCTCGTTTCTGAGTCCAAGTGCTCCTGCATGACCATTTACATAGGCAACCGAAATGCGAACACCAGAATCAAGAATGTAATTTAGAGCTTCACGTTCATTCGTAAGTGGTGGTTGTGTATTTGGTAAATTATAGGTGCTTGCAAGAATAAAACGAAATGGAAAAATTTTACTGCTGACCACACCAAAACTGTTAGGTGCAAGCAGCTGACACCTGACCGGCAGTTGGCAGTGGATGTGAGAACTAGGAGGTGACTATTGAAGGCTCAGGAGAGAATGGAATAATAAATATGGCAGGAAGATACGATTCTTGATGAGTAACTATGCGGTAAAATCTTGATGCATTTATTCAAAGGACCACTACACCAGCCTGAGTTCAAAAACGAGAGAGTGGTATTTTTCTCGCTTTCACTGCCCTTTTTACAAGCGCTATTTCCTTCTTGCCTCATAATTCTTCCTTAAACACATTGACAATGTCAGCACCAAGTAATAAGACTATCGAGACTTCGCGCTTTTCTGCTACTATCATCTCCAATTGTGATGTCCAGAACGTATACGATATGAAGTTAAATCAGTCGACCGCGTGCGACAATTATGCGAAACAGGGCACATTGCGCGTACGGCTACTTGGCAAAGCAGGTAATAGGCAATTCACAACGCATATCCCCCGAAAGTGCACTAATCGAGAAATCATGACGTCGCGCGAACAAACTGCTGGCGTCACGAACGGCGCCGAAAAGACGGGTCCCGTCTGGCCACGCTCGGTCTTTGCATATTCTGAGGTTGTTCAGGGGCCTTTTATTCAGATTAGATAATAGCACCTCCAACCTGCACTGCGCGTAGCAGCAACCCGGCTAGAAAAAAAAACGAGGGGGCAGTGGCAGGACGCATCTTAAAGCCCATCACACAAAAGTGTGCGAGGCCATCGCAGGAAAAGGGCAGTAAGGCACCGCCGCTTCTCGCGACATGTCTGAGCCCTGCAGAGCAGAGCCACCCGCAGTGAATGTCGGAGTACATAGAGAAAGAAACAGTGGAAAGGAAAAAATACAACAAGAGAACAAAGAGAATCGTCGAGTTCATACGAGCATCGCGGGTTATTTAGACAATGCGGCTACAGCGGCACCACCGCGATGGGGGTTGGCTCTGCGACTAAGGAGCTCTTTCCTCCGGAAAAGGACTGGGGCGGCGTGGTGTTTGGAGAATGACTGCCCGCGGCGCAGTGTGCGGTGCTCGAGGTAGCAGTGCCCGTACGTTGACCCATTTAGTCGAGCTTTTTTTTTTTCGTGGTTAAGTTACATCGTAGAAAACGACGGTGGCCAGCTCACTACTGTGTCTCCCTCCACTAAGTCTCTCGAGGACATCAAAGAGTGAATGCCCGGCTCTAACGTTAGGTCTTCTAATCGAATAACTTCCGTTTGATGTGGTCTACGAACGAGGTAGTGAGGCCGAGACGCTCGATTGAAATGTCCTGCAAAAGGATGTCAGACTGGCCGAGTTGGTTGACGTTCATGGTTTAAATTAAAGTAGCGCAAAAGACGGAAGCCCGAGACTACTTTACTCTGTGGTCTTCTGTCTCTTGAGTGTCCGTATTTTACGCGGCTTTGAACTACAATCGAAACGAAAGACGATTTCTTCATTTGGGAGTAAGATACACAAGAACATGTGGACTTTATTAAATAAGGACATGTGGATGTCGGGACTTTATCAAATGATTCCTTGCTGTGGAGTAGCCAAGGGTTGCCCCACCGGGCCTGTGCGCCCCCCCCCCCCTTCCCCTGTCACCATCGATTTTTTTTCTTTTTTTGGCATAACATAAAGAGAGAAATATGACCATTACAAGAAGGTACCTCCCCCAAAATCAAGGAGGTGCACCGTCCCCCCCCCCCCCCCCCCCCAAAAAAAAAAAAATCTGCCTATGCCCTTGATCTCTTGCAAGTAAATGGCCTGTACATCTTAACCGGCACCACAGTACGGCAGCATTAGACGCCGCGGTGTCTAAGCGATAGAACTAACTACATCCTAAAACGAGCCATTTAGAACAGACACAATTTTTTTTCGAATCGGGGAAGGGGGAGATGACGCGAATCTGTTTTATTTCGGGCGTAAGACATTGTACACAGCTTCCTTCCTATGGCCAGCAAAGACGCTGCTTATAAGTACGATACAAGACATTCGAAATTGACGACAGTGACGGGCCATCACATTAATAACCTGCCACAAACATAACATAAGCTTAAGCCTTGGGGGCCAAAAAAAAAAGAAACAACTCGAAAACAATCGCATTCGCAAAAAAAGAAAAAAAGTAACGCAATTCCAGATTCACAAAGGGAAATGCGCTATAAATTGAGAGATACGACGCCTAAATGCTTGTAAAAAGAAGCCCAGAACCCCAGCTGGACCCAATTCTGCCCGCAGCAACACATCACGCCGGCTGACAAACGACAGGCCACCCCGGCGACCACCCTCATCACGCGGACAAAAGAAAGTATAGAGGATATAAAGAGCGAGAGAAAAGACGACATGCCTAAAGAACAGTGAGATAGAAACACAGCATTTCGGAGCTTGAAGAAGCGATTAGAGTGGCCGCTCTCTTTCACCCCCATTAATCTGACCTGTTTTTCCTGCTATTCTATCTGGACACTTCCCAGTGGCGATTCAATCCGAGTCTCGGCACTATTCGACCACGCTCTGTCCTCGCAAAACCGGACGCTCGGTGCCCTCTTCACCCTTCGTTACTTTCGCTCTGCGCTATAGAGACGCGTCGTCGTTGCTTGTTGTCGTTTTAATATCTCTCTCCCCAGTCGTCGTCTGTCCTCGATGCAACATTAATGCCCCGAAACAGCGCTTCAGGACGTAAGCGTTATATATGGCATCGACTGCGGTCCCGGCCAATTACGCGTCGACGTCGCGATGTGGTCGACGCAGTGCTCACTGCCTCCAGATCGTTCGGCGCTGTCCTTTCTCAAAAGACTGTGCGGCTGCGCGCGGGCTGCGAGAAACCCTCCGAAGAGGTTTAAGAACGATGATGACGCTGTCGTTTGTTTGTTTGTTGTCGTCGTCGTCATCGTCGTCGTCGTTGTTGTTGTTGTTGTTGTCGTCGTTGTCGTCATCATCGTCGTTGTTATTGTTATTGTTGTTGTTGTTGTTGTTGTTGTTGTTGTTGTTGTTGTTGTTGTTGTTGTTGTTGTTGTTGTTGTTGTTGTTGTTGTTGTTGTTGTTGTTGTTGTTGTTGTTGTTGTTGTTGTTGTTGTTGTCGTCGTCGTCGTCGTCGTCGTCGTCGCCGTCGTCGTCGTCTTGAAATGATTGACAATTGCCCTCTCCTTGATTTTGATGCAGTTTGTGCCTGACTGGCAGACATCTCACTAGTCCAATGAGGGACACGCCGTGGTACCCAGTTATCTTAGTTCGTAATTAAAAAAGCAGCGTTGCAGCCAACAGCTATATCATTCTTTAATGTTCTCACTAGACTTTTCGGTGGCATTAGTCATTTCTGACACCCAATTGTAAATAAAACACGCAGCTCACAAACGCTGCGTTTATGCGGAAACCACTTGGAGAGCGAAAAAAAGAAAAAAAATACAAGTGATTGCTTAGTTGATCAGTCAGTTTCTTGTCGGCTTGATTGATTAATTCTTTGATTGATTTGAAAGTACAAAATATTGGCAGATCCTCCGTACAGTAGTAAACGATGATATGCGAAGTACGAATGAGGAAGGTTGATACAGTCGAAACCCGCAATAACGAAACCACGCGAGTACGAAATCCCCGTGGAAACGAAATATTTCCGATTCCCCGGCGAACGTGCATAGAAGCCAATGTATTACGTATCTCGCGGCAACGAAGTGTTTTTAGACAGCGATCTCGCAATAACGAATTTTCTACCACGGTGCGGGCCTTATTTTACCCTCCCGCCAAAGGTTAACTGTCGAAAACGTGCTCGTATGCGTGTTATGCGCACTCAAAATTACCGAAAGAGCATTTCTCCGTGTTTAACTTTCCCGCCTCAGCATACCCCTCCCTTTAAAAACAAGTGCAAAAAAAGCAAATGTTCTAAGATTGTTACGAGGCCTTTGATTGGCTGTGGCCGCCATATTGCCTCAGCTCGCCTCGCCATTGGCCCGTTGCTCGCTCCGGGAGATCGTCGTCTGCTGCTTGCGCGTCGCGAGCACATGGCTCTCGAAAATCGCTACTTCGTGACGTGTTCACGGCTCCATGATCACTTAAGGTGTAATTTAGTTAGGAGCAGTAGGCGGATGCGCGATCAGGTTACTACGAGCGCGGCGCGTCATCGGAGTTGGCTTTAGCCCTAACTCCGCTGACAGCGAGACTGCGGGCAGGAACGACGCGCTAGCGCATCCAAAACAACCCGCGGGTTGTTTTGGATGCGCTGGACACCCTTCGCTCCTTCTTCGGCGCACATGACGACGACGTAGCAATGGACCACTTTTTTCCAGTGAAAAGGGAGAGCTTTGAAGTTGTTGCGTGGCCAGGGTCGGCAAAGTAAGTTGACCGACTTCTGGCAATAAATTTTTGTTCTGCTGATGTAGAAGCCAGGGGGTTCCTGGACTAAGGAGCCCTCCCACCTCAGGGTGACACCGGGCATTGCTCGGGGCACTGTTTCAAAATAAACGTTTATTCTCTCTCTCTCTGCCGGCCGTATCACTGTTTTTATGTCTCATACTCGCTGCAACAAAATTCGCGCGAAAACGAATTTTTTCGGTTTCCCCGGCGATTTAGTTATTGCGGGTTTCGACTGTATGTCACTTTAAAATCAGCACAACGTTACGAGGCGGAGGTAAATTGTGCCGTACGTGACTTTCATATCATGATTATCATGTTTGGACTGGTCATTTACTTTCGTCATCTATTCACGTCACCTGATTTCCAAATTTGGTATATGGGGAGCTAGCGAAATGGCTGTGAGCGTGCTATGAGCGTACAATGTAGTCAAGTTTTACATGACACGCATGCCATGATTATCATGTTTGGACGTGTCATTTACCTTCGCCGTCTGTTCACGTCCCGTGATAACGAATTTGGTATAGGTGGAGCTAGCGAAACGGCCGCGAGCGCATCATGAGCGTGGTATGCTGTCATGTTCTTAGATGACATGCGTGCCATGATTATCACGTTTGCACCAGTCATTTACCTTCGGCATCCATTGACGTCACGTAACATCAAATTTCGTATATGTGGAGCTACCGAAACAGCCGCGACCACATCATGAAAGGCCCAATATACTCCGACGTAACGTTGACGCTTGCGCACGCTGGGTTAGCAAAACGCTACGCTAGCAAAACGCGAGCATTCTAGTCTGACGACAGGTGCGACTGGCGCGACCAGCGTCCATCAGCGCGGCCAGGCGGCAACCGGCGCGAAATGCGACATGCTGCATTTCGCACCGATGGCGTTACCCAGACCGCACTGCGTCTGCCTCTCTTCGTGACGAAGGGACGCCGGGCGTGCTCAAACGCACATGCGTCAAAGCAGTGCCGCGCGGCGCGCGCCTACGAGTATATTTGGCAGGACCGGCGCCTGGCGTGGCATCGCCGGGGTGACGCGACGAAATGAACGCCAGCGAGCACGCGCACCGCGTCACGTCGAAATGTATTGGCGCCTTGACTGTGCCATGTAGTCATGTTCTCGCATGACACGCATCTCATGATTGTCATGTTTGTACCAGTTACATACCTTCGTCACCCATTGGCGTCACATAATACCAAATTTGGCATATTTGAAGCTAGCGAAACGGCCGTGAGTGCATCATGAGCGTGACATGTAGTCATGTTGTTACATAACACGCATATCATGTTTATCATATGTTTGCACCAGTATCATATCTTTGTCATCAATTCACTTCCCTAATACCAAATTTGGTATAAGTGAGGCTAGCGAAACGGCCGTGAGCGCATCATGAGCGTAGCATGTAGACATGTTGTTACATGACACGCATCTCATGATTATCATGTTTGCACCAGTCGCATACCTTCATCATTCATTCACGTCCTGTAATACCAAATTAGGTACATGTGAAGCTAGCGAAACGGCCGCGAGCGCACCATGAGCGTGGCGTGTAGTCATGAGTCATGACACATGACATGACATGCATGTCATGATTTTCACGTTAGGGTCTTTCACTTGTGTTCGCCATGCAGTCACGTCATACCATACCAGTTTTCCAATATGCCATGTGAACGAAACCACCACAAGAGCAGCAAGACCAGGAAATGTAAATCATAACATTCATGACATACATATCATGATAATCATGTTATGACCAGTCAGTTATGCTCCTCATACAGTCATGCTATGCCATACCGAATTACCGAATTTGGTATCGATACCATTAACAAAACGGCCAGGAGAGCTAAAAGGATAGATAGATAGATAGATAGATAGATAGATAGATAGATAGATAGATAGATAGATAGATAGATAGATAGATAGATAGATAGATAGATAGATAGATAGATAGATAGATAGATAGATAGATAGATAGATAGATAGATAGATAGATAGATAGATAGATAGATAGATAGATAGATAGATAGATAGATAGATAGATAGATAGATAGATAGATAGATAGATAGATAGATAGATAGATAGATAGATAGATAGATAGATAGATAGATAGATAGATAGATAGATAGATAGATAGATAGATAGATAGATAGATAGATAGATAGATAGATAGATAGATAGATAGATAGATAGATAGATAGATAGATAGATAGATAGATAGATAGATAGATAGATAGATAGATAGATAGATAGATAGATAGATAGATAGATAGATACGAAGTCGCCGAAGTTCGCTGAAAATGCTTTGCATTTAAAACAACACTGAGGCTACGAGAGACGTGACATTCCAAAGGGTTCTTCAATACTTTATTTATTTACTTGGGAAAGCATGAGAATAGAGAATGCGTTAGGGTCGGCGATCTTAAATGTATGATAACGACACTTATATATATGGGTAAACTAATAAATTAACAAAAAAGATCATTAAAGAAATATGCGCGTGAATGACCTCTTGCGTACGGCGAATACCTTCCCTGGGCATAGTCCAAGAATATAGGGTGGAATTTTGAACACGTACTGTAAATAATGTTCAATTAAATCTCAGTACAATACAAAAGCAAGCCCGAATGCATAACTTTGCAGCATTTAATTGGTATCACATTCTAAGGTGGGTTCTCGTTGAAGAGCTACACCGAATGCAGTGGTGGAGCCTATAATGAGCCGTACATGAACCCTTCGAGGTTATTGTTATTTCGCAACCCTCTTCTAGCATTGCTACTAGCACGCTGTACTCAATCTTACGGCCTTGTTCTCCAGTACCACCTTCTTCTCTAAAGGTGCGCAGTGATGACGAACAAGACAGCATAGGGCGCTGTAAGCGCCATTTGTCGACTTTTTCTTTTTCTCATTGCATCGGAACCCTTTCTTCTTCAGCCCGTTCGCATTTCTCCGGAGTCCCTGTATCTTCCGCCTGCCACGTGCACAGTATGGCCACGGGTCAACGGTGCTGCAGTACCCGGCCCGCTTCCGCCATGGCTGGTTGATTGATGCTCGCTCAGCGATTGCTTCTAGCTGCTTTCTTCTTTCAGCTGAAGCACCGAGCGAGGTAGTTGTTCTTTGATCGATGCGACCAGTACTCCGAGGAAATTTTTCTTCGGGCTTCTGCGAAACAGCACGCTCTTACGTTCCTTTATTTATTAAGAAAAGAGAAAGATTCCGCGTATTGGTGAGTAAGGTTTTTTTACCTTGAAGAGCGCGTTCAGGCCAGGTCAATCTGATAATCAAATAAAGTTTACGTCGTTGTTGTTTTTTCCCTTCTTTAATAGAAACAGGGCAAAGAATGAACTACACTTTACAAATCTTTCTAAGTGAGTTTGTATAACCACCGAGCTGAAGCACTTCCTTCTTGACTCCGACAAGGCCTCCAGAGAGCAACTAACGCCAGAGGTCAATGTCCTCGTTTACCTTATAAAGTATCTTGTTTAATCAATACGTGTCCAATAAACACATAAAAAACTGATTAGATGAAAGAATCCGATCACATGGGGATAAAGAAAAGACACGTTTATTAAAAGGCATTTAAGTCAGCCCTGCAACAGGACTGGCCTCCAAATATGGCTGGTCTATCGATGCAATGCGAAGAGGTCACGGGAAAGGCAAAAGCCCGAACACACGTAACCATCGAAATGAGCGCTCGTGGACGCTATCAAAGCGGAACCAAGAGGCGTGTGCACATCCACGTTTGCGTGCTCCGAACACGCGCATAAATACATGCACGCGCCTGGCAGGCAAACGACGGAGGTCGAGGAGGCCTTCCCGTCTGCCGAAATGATAAACTTCGTTCGCAAATACGGGTGGGACTCGATCATTAGCAGCATTCATTACGCACTCATTAAACGGCGACCAGGCAGCTCTTTTCCCGCCCCTTTCTCCCGGTCGCACGACACCCATATTCTGTACACAATTTAACGAATGCGCTCGCCGGCAGCGGACCTGCCACAGCGAGTTCGGCCGTTAGCGCGCCCCCTCGCTGCATGACAAGTCATCGAGTCTGTCGCTTAGAGCGCCCAAGCAACATGAGGCACGCGAGCGCCAAAACGGGCCCAGCAATCGGCTGTTCCCCTGTCGACGCCGGCCGGAGATATACGGCAAACAATGGCGAGATAGTTTTAGTTTTTTTTTTTTTAAGCGGGATGGACACCAATTCTGGATGAGCAACAAGGGCAGGGATATCGCGATCTATCTGTGTTCGTCAGTCTATAGGTGGGCGTACCGTGCTAGCATGCATTTTTGTCTGTGTTGTGAGTTTTTGTTTTTGTTTTGTTTTTTTTTTCTTATGTGAGCTTTCGCTACTGTGTTTGTGTGTGTTTGAACGTGCGCTCATGTCCGTGCTTAAACTTGCGTATAATATGCATGTCTGTTGGTTCTGTGTGTATAATTCGCGTACCTATGTGTGCGTCGTGATGTGTGAATGTGTCAGTTTCCTCCAACTCTCTTTTTCTCTTTCTCTCTCTCTCGTACATACGTGTGTGCATGTATGTAATGTATGTGTACTTCCTTATGTGTACGAGTGTTCACTACATAGTTAGTAATGTGAGTCGTTCTATCCGGCTCTTGGTTTCTACATTTTCTGAAGAGCTCCCACAAGGCGCTGTGTCCCGGACTGTGCCCCAAGGCATCCAACTGAGAGATGTTTCCAAAGTAAGTTGGAAAAGCCTACCCTATTTCTGGACACCATTGATAAAGACGGCGACACAGTGAAACACACTTGAGACAGAAATGAAAATTGTCGTCTCAAAACATTTTTTTTTTCTTAACAAGGTGGCGTCATAGCGTACGAGAGAGGGTGCGAGTTGGTAAAAATAAATGTAGGCGGAATGCTTCAAAAACTTTAACTGTTACAGCGTTTCCACTCGTGGTTTTCTGTGTGTCTCACTGTTTCTTCGCTCTTATAAAGCGCGTCCAGACATGCATAGTCGAATGTCGGTGCACATTACAGTTATTTTTTTTTTTCATTTCTTATCCTTCCTCCATTCCGTACTGTCGACTTCCGCAAAAACAGATGACCGCATAGAGCGAAGCGACTATTGGAGGTCTCGCCGGTTCGCCTGCGTTAATACACTCCGTCCGGGCGAGTTATTATTGATCGGAGGTAGGAACCAGCGGCGAAGGGACGGGCAGAGATACAGTTAAGCGTGCGATGAGAAAAGAAGAACGTGGCCGACGATGCGAGCAGCGTCGCCCGAGGAGTCTCGGTTGACCGCTGACCGGCGCGGAATATGTGAGAGTGATGATGTGCCCGCGACGGCCGGTTGATTGCCTCCTGCGCGACCGACCAATTACGAGAGCGATCGTAAATCAGCGAGGTACCCGACTCTATCCCTCTTTTCGTTTCACTCGTTTCGTCACGTGACCTTTGCTCTTTTCAAAAAAAAAGTGTGAAAAAACTCCACCACGTGAGCACCTGCGCTCTCCCCTTTCACTTCTTATAGATGCCAGATTAACTTGTGTTGATAAGCATTCAGTCTCCAGGCAAGCCATTCGTCACGCTGCCACGCACTTTAAGGCTGAATATGCAAATGAAAATGACGAAAGTAAAGGTTGCTTTGAATGAAGAAAAATTGTAATGAGCCACCAAGCGGAATATGAGGGAATATATTTATTCGGTAAATTCACATCTACGTTCCTATTTAAAAAAAACGGGACTTAGAAGAAAGTGGTGTCAAGTCAAGTGACTACCCTGCGTCTTTCTCCTCTCATCTGTCAAATGTTCAGTTATCGTAGTAATGAATGAATTAACGCTCGCGTATCACTTATGGCTGGTGGCATTATACTAACTGAAAATTACATTTGGTGGTAAACTGTGGGCAAGAAAGTAAAAGTATTATGGGTCAACGTGTCCAAATTCAACTATAATCTAAATCTGATCAACTACAAAGGCATGAAATATGCGGCTAACAGCATACATTGGGACACTAATAAAAATGTGTAGTGTTCCAGAAGTTCGTAGTACTGTATGCACCTGACGCGCTACGTGTGATGACATAAGCAGGGCACAACATACACGTCTTACATACTGCTTTCGTGTTTTAATGTGTGTCTCTAGCATGTCACGCTACGCACTGTCCATAAAGTCTTTATGAAATCTGTAAACGAAACATTATCAGCAATTACTTCTAGAAAAAATAGAAGAGTTGCAAGTTACGGGTAAATTGAAAATAAGGGAAGCAAGAACTGTTAAATGAAAACAATTTACAAAAAATAAGAAAGAAAGTAGACTCAAAGGAACATTGATGAACTTGGCCGCGCGACTTCTCTCCATCAGCACCGACATAAATCTATACCCACATACAAAAAACATTATTGGACTACTGAGGGACAACTTTAGAAGATACCAATTAAGAGACCTTTCCAGTCACGTTGGTGTCTCCACTCTTGCCAGCACCGGTAGATGACGACTCCCGGCGATTACAAGAGCCCTCTTGACGGCCTGGACTTGGTACGTGTGCTGTGGACTGCGCAGTCCCTCATCCCAGCAGCACGCGTCGTGTAGAGTGGCGCGCACGTTAAACGGGCGCAGCCAGAGCATATGCTCGAAGGAGCACGTTCCGTGCCCACAATTAGAACTCGACTGTGAAAAACCGGGAAGGGACAAATCGGAGGCTCTACAAGTAGGACAAGTGCGTTGCGATGTATTTGCTTCATTCTGCACCGTTTTCAGCCACGTAACTTGATAAGGTAACACCGAAACTTCTGACACGCTTGTCAAGAACAGACGCAACGAGAAGTCTTCTTTCGCTCGCTTCGTTCAACACTCCGAGCGCCTCAAGCTGTCGTCTCCAGACTCGGCCCTACGTTGTAAGCTGCTAATTTTGTCGCAACACTCTCGCCGTGATGAGACATTTGCAGCCTCTTCGGCTCGGTGTGGCCTTTACGAAAGCCCGACTGATTCCTTATTAGAAAGCCAGACGCCTCCACCTTGTGACTAGCGCAAAGGCGAAGAAGGCACGATCGAACACGTGTTCCATTTTTGTGTGATCGTTGTGTCGTTGAACGAAACCGTTTTCGGAGCGTGTTAAACCAAGGTCACAGACAGCCTTTCTAAGTGGGTAATTAAGTTCTGGCTCTGACGATTACAATACGACGCGAAAATTTGTATAGTTTTGCGAAATCTGTCTATCCCAGGGAGAGGGTTGCCGTTGGGTTGAATTGAAAAGGCGCCAGAACTCAAGGTAAATGTAGCCAAAGTAGTCATGCCATTAATTATTATTGCCATATTTGTAACCAAATAGAACAGGAGCGGTATTATGAACAGTCTTTACCACTGATAAAAAATAAAAACAGTTTGAATGAGAAAAACTTGAAATTTAAAAGTAGCCAGTTAGCAGCGACAACAACAGAAAATTTTTGTCGTCAAACGGGTCCAAAAGTGGTCGATTTCGTGCAAAGTAGCCACCTTCGGCAACCCTGCCCAGCGATATAGAGCAGATGTAAAGAGACGACGCACATGCTGTATGAGAAAATAAGGTAACAAAAGCGTACATTGAGAAACTGTAGATACAGAGGCATCTTCGTTTACGATTGCTTTTACGTTTGAAGTGTCAGGAAAAGCGTCACAAAAAGTAAAAATAAAATGTTTAACATAATGAAATTTTAAATCATAAATTTTGCCCGTATCTGCATGTTATACTGCAAATGCCGTCGAAAGACGATAGTCTTGCGTCTGGAGAGAGTAAACAAAACATTTATTTGATGTTCTGCGCAGGAAAATCTGTGAATTGTATTCTGGAGGCGCTGCGTTAGGGTGCCTCGAGCGTACAGCGGAGACGACCGAGAGCATGCATGAAACGTCACGCGTGAGGCATGAGCGCTATCTGGCCGTTATCTTGGAAAACGAAGCGCGCGTGGCATGCGCGCCCGTCTCGGAGGTGATAAGGTGTAGAACGCAAGGCTACGGGTAGGTACCACCACCGTGCCGTCTGAGAAAAGCGTTGGAAACACTCGCCTTTTCGTGCAAGTGCTTCATCGTCAGCGCAGCGTGATAAGCGCTACGGTCTTTAGAATTACTTATGTATGCCTGTTCTAGTAAAAAGGCACACATACAGACTAATGACGTGCTAATATAGTACCTCAGCTATGCGCAATTATTGTTTTTTAATTGACAGTCGCACTAGTATGAACGCTGAAGCTTGAGCAATATTGGTGGGCGCTACGGATGGGGTCGGCAGTTTAGGTTATCGTTAGCCGTTAGAGCTTTAGGACAGTGTTAGAGGTTAAAAACAGACAAATGGACAGACATACCAAAATTTTTCCGTCGAAGGTCCCGAAGAAAGACTATCACTTTTAAAAGACACCACCACTCTCGCTCCGATGGAGTAGCGCGTGACAGTGACATAGTTTTCGGTGGAGCTACCGTAGAGATATACGTATAGGTGGGCTTGTTTGGTTGTAGAAACTTTAGAGAACAGCACGGAAAAAAATCACAGGCCATACAAAACAAAATGAACACAGTGTCGCTTGGCTAAATTTCAATTGTACACACACACCGCTGAATCGTGTTGTAATGCGACAGCTTTCTTTCCTCCAAGCCGGTATATAGCGTGATCACCTGGTGGTCGTTGCTCTGACGCAGCTTCCGGCCCACTACATCAAAGATGTTTGGGCCTCCCACCCGCGGTTTCGGAGGTTATGTCAAAGAAGCGCACTTTATAAATCATTGTATAGAGTTACCGCATATGCATCCGCCCTTTTAGCCAAACGAACTTGCCCAGAATAAAGTCTGGTTGCAACCAATATGCAACCAACTACGGCTGGAATGGGGTAATAAGCAAAAAAAAATGTTTGCTTAAACTTCCCAGTTTTCTCGTATTTCATCTTTTTGCTGCGACTAATAGTCACCATGGCCTACATAAATTGTCTGGTATTGTACAAAGAGCAGTTAGTGATTAGTGCACTCTAAACAAGCAAAGCTATTCTTCGAACTTTCAATCGGTTCCACAGACATGAGTGGAGCTGGATAGCTGATCGATCAACTTTGCAATATCGATTCTCTTAACGCTTCTCCTGTTGTTCAGTTTTTCGCTCTTCTAACTTGTTACAAATACAAAAAAGGCGCGCATGCAGTGTGACATTTTTCGTGCGAACATGTCCGAAAGTTGCCATATCTCAGTAAGCTCTCTTATATATATATTTACCGAGTTAAGCTAATAAAGTGCAAATTTGACCAATGGGTCATCAGCGTAGTTGCCACGTGTCAGCTTAAGTTTTTCCCTCAGCAAATTATTGAAAAATCAAAAGAAAAAAATGCGTTACGTTCGTTGTTCACCGAGTGCTCCTTTCTTCACTCTGTTCGCAAAACTTGAGAAAGAGTACAAAGAATGTTTTACAGCACGTAACGTGTAGCTCTCGCATTTTTTTTTTTAGGAATGGAAAGAAAAACTGACATTCACCCGTTTTCAAGTAGAATCTGCAAAAAAAAAGTTAGAGCCAGTTATTCAAAAAAAAAAAAGTTTCCAAGCTGACACAAAATTTGGACGAATTTGTCAACATATAGCTTTCTTCTTGATAAATACTAACGAATAATAAAGAGACAGCTAAAATAAAAACCACCAGGCCTGCGTGGAACGCGCAGCATGGTCCCAGTGAAAGGTGGAAGGGCGACCTTTCCAAGCCTTTTTCATCACCTTTGAGGTAACTGCTACAAGCACTCTTGCAGCGCACCCATTACGCCATTAATCTTTTCTTTAGTGGGAAGGCATGCAGTATGCCATCCTTCGTCATTCTTCGGTTTCTATCTCTTTCCGTTCTATTATTCTCCTTTTCCCCCACCCCAAGTGTAGGGTAGCCAACCGAGCCAAGCTTGGTTAACCTCCCTGCCTTTCGTCTCTATTTATCTCTCTCTCTCTCTCTCTTCGGAGAAGCGTGGTACCCGCTACACACTAGCAAGGAATTGCGTGCAATTTTTGGATTGTGTGGCTAACGGCAATGAAAGGCTTATTGATGAAGCTTTTATAGCAGGGTTAGAGCTTTCGGCGACTCACTCGTTACGCAATTCGCATTGCGTAACGCCTCATTGTTCCTTCACTGTTCCAAAATGCTTTATTCCTCATATAACCCGGACTCTTTTCGCGACATCAAGCCTGCTTGAGGCCAGTTTGCGACGGCGTTTCCAACACCAGCGTAACTCAGAGGTAGAATACTGGGCTCGCGCACAAGAGAGCCGGGTTAGAATCCCCTCGTGCCTTTGCTTTTATATGCGAAGCATTTCTTAAAAAACTTTGGCAACTTTCATCGTATCTATCTGTCCATCTATTTGTCCACTTATGGCTTTTAGTTGGGGATCTATACCAAAATTGGTATGACATAACATGACTGTACCACGAGCATAAGTGACTAGTCGTAACATGAAAACCATGCCATATACGTCATGAATGTCATGATTTATATGCCATGGTCTTGTTGCTCCTGCGGTGGTTTAGTTCTATGACACATCAAAAAACTGGTATGGTATGACATAGCTGCATGTAGAACATGAGTGGGAGGCCCTAACGCGGAAATCATGACATGCATGTCATGTTAGTGATGACTACACGCCACGCTCATGGTGCGCTCGCGATTGCTTTGCTAGCTTTACATATATCCCATGTGGTATAACGTGACGTGAAAGGATGACGGATGTATATGACTGGTGCAAACATGTTGATCATGACGTGCGTGTCATATAAAAACATGAGTACACGCCACGCTTATGATGCGCTCGCGGCTGTTTGCCTAGCTTCAGATATACCACATTTGGTAATACGTGATGTTTAAGGACAACGAAGGTAAATGACACGTCCAAACATGATAATAATTGCATGCGTGTCATGTAAAGCATGACTACATGGTATACGCTCCTACACGCTCGCAGTCGTTTTGCTAGCTTCACATATACTAAATTTGCAACTACGTGACGCGAATGGATGACGAAGGAGAGAGAGAGAGAGAGTGAGAATTCATTAGAAGGCGGATAGGTCGGCCTGAGCTAGTTCACTTTAGCCTGCTACTCTACACGGGGGATAAGGGAAAGGGGAAGGAAATAGGGATGAAGGGTGATGATGGGGACAAGAAGAGGTGGTGCGTATGTACAGACCTCTTATGACTGGTGCAAACATGATAGTCATGACATGCATGTGATGTAAGAACAGGACTACATGCCACGCTCAAGAGTCCCGCGTGAATTTTAATTTAAGTTTTGTACTAGAAATGGTTGGACGACGATACCTCTCTTGTTGTTGTTCATGAACCTGCTCTCACATCGCAGACATCAGAACTGCTTTACAGCAAAGGTACATTTATAGAAAATGCCAAAATATTGATCATTGGGTCAATATATTTACCACTGGCCATGATGGTGCAGCATAATTTAGATAATTAAATGCACTACTTCTTTTCCACAATCCAGTGTTGCTTGCTGCTGCCCAAGATGTGGATGCGTAATGACATCGTCAATGCGTTGCCTACCTGCGTATAATTCATCATCACGCGTCTACGACGATTATGCCTGTTGATACCGCAGACCACGAGTTTTGTCTTGTCACAGGACGATGAGAATATTGCTGAAGATGATAGGCCTAGCATTTCCGGCCTAAATCTGCAGCCATGAACTGAAAAAATACTAATCCGATAAAAATATTCTTCCAGTTGATTTCATAGCTGCAGTCAGAGTACGGCGCAATGAAAATTTGCGGGTGCCGAATGATCGGATGTGACCAAGCAATCCTCCTTGTATGCGACATAATCTTGACGGGGTGAGTGTTTGCATTTTGCGAGATTTTGAGTAGACAGGACACCATTTTGTTTTTTTTTTGCATTGAAAAGCAGGAACGCTAGTGTTCGTCCCTGAGTCATAGATTGAAAATGCTGATCATCACTTACCAGCCCGCTCTCAAACACCACCCATCCTTAAGTTCTTTTTCACCTTGGCGAGTGTGTGTGTGTGTGTGTGTGTGTGTGTGTGTGTGTGTGTGTGTGTGTGTGTGTGTGTGTGTGTGTGTGTGTGTGTGTGTGTGTGTGTTTTGCACAAATGAAACACTGTGTACATAGCCTTCGCCAAACCAAGCCAAACATATATTTCCCTCTTGATAACCAGGTTTACAAGAGCGAAACCTGAGCCAACATTTTTAGGGGCGAAGTTTCTCTTAGTATAACCTTGTCATGCGTCACGCGTAACCAAGAGATGAGACGAGTAAGGAAAGAAGGTGGTAGAGGTACATGCAAACTGCAGTTGAGTAAGAATATTCTAGATGGCGCTATACCGCTACTCTCCGATTGGCTGATGCGCGGATTGTGCCTGGGTACGCAGAGAACGAGTGCCTCTCTCAGTCTCCTGTGTAGTCGCCGTACGTGGCGGATCGTTGGTGGGGCAAGGATGAAGCAGAGTGGCGGATGTGTTGAAGACACTAGCGCTCGGCTTCCTTGGCTCGCGTCTCGTCGGTGTTACCCATGCGCCATCTGCATTCTCGAACGCGATAGGACGCATGCACGGACGGAAGGACACATGGACGTAGAGGACGCTTCGTCCCAATCATCATCATTCACTCCCTAGATATGCTGTGATTTTTTTTCATCGCTACTTCTGCGCGCGGGCACGGAAGAAATTAACTCCTCGTGTCGAAATATTGACTCCGCTCAACGATTATTGTTGATATAAAGTTTAGAAAGAAACTTCGAGCATTACAAATGATCCCGCTTAATCAACGACTGCGAAACGGAGCTTGCCGAGATTATACATATCCCAATACATAGGCTCCACGAGAGCACACATGTAATAAAATATAACGTTCATGTATGGCGCAAGTGAAAATTTTGCGGGAACCTTTGCGATTGGCTAGCGAACAGAAGCAAAGTTTTAATCAGTGTTCTTTTTGTTTTTGCAGACTGAAAGTCCATCATGCCCTCGGGGCTCGAGAAATTGCTTTCCATGATATGTGCCGTTAAAATGGGAAAAATACGGTCACATTGCAAGCAGAATGAACATTTCTGTCCAAGGTATGCATGTAATAAAGAAGAAAAAATATGAACTGACCAATTTATTTTTCATTTTGAGACTCCTGAAAGCTGGTTTTTTGCTTGTGTGTATTTTCTAAAAAACGAGTAGAAAATGGCCGGCTCACTTTTAATTCGGAACAAGGATAACGACAATGGTGCAATCATAATATTTGTTTCAATCAGTAATTGGCGAAAGCGAGCGGCGGCGAAAGTCAAATACACTTGCCGTGGCGTGCAGATAAAAGGCAAGGGGGGAAAAGTCAACTTCTCCGCAAGGGCGAAGCAATAAATGTGTTAGCAGGAAGACCCGTCGCAGTGGTCTAATGGCTAAGGTACTCGGCTGCTGACCCGCAGGTCACGGGATTGAATCCCGGCTGCGGCGGCTGCATTTTCGATAGAGGAGAAAATGCTATAGGCCCGTGTGTTCAGATTTGGGTGCACGTTAAAGAACGCCACGTGGTCGAAATTTCTGGAGCCCTCCACTACAGCCTCTCTCATAATCATAGGGTGGTTTTCGGACGGTAAACCCTACATATCAATCAATCAAGCGATAGCAGGAAATCGCACGCGAAGAATGACAAGTAGCTCGATACTTTCAACGCACCGCTGAAGCACAAAGGAGGTCACTCGAAAAGAACGCCCAGGTATACACAAGGCAAACGTGAACTAACAGCTGTCACAGTTGGTACGTATTTGTGTTAGAGCCACGCGCTGCGAGTGTCGACAATGCAGAACCCGACATTCTCCGATATTTATTTTTTTTTAAAACTGCGGCCCGAAGAGTGAACCTTTTTGCGTACCCTGCCACACGGTGGTGTCTGATGCAAGACGTCCTGTGTTCTTTGGTTATTTTCTTTCCTCATCACTATAGCGTATACAAAAATGAACCACTTTTACGTGCGCGTCTCAAGGGAAGTTTATAAACTGAAGGAAAATGTTGGAGCGTTGCGTTTCAGAAAATCATCCCCATGTAAAAAACACGCTCCAGCTCCTCCGAAGTCTGCGTACCGACGGCGGTAAGTTTCGTACACCTACACAGTAAAAATTTTTACACCCAAAAGAGTGTAAAAAGGGTGTTTTTACGAGAAAGCACCCTGGAAGGAAAACAGGCGCGGTGAGCTATTGGGCGCAAGTGAGTCTCACGTGCACGCGGCGCA